>NC_141993.1:40938586-41238586 GCF_049901715.1 Pseudonaja textilis
ACTAGTGAAGGAAATTCTGACTCTATTGGTGCCAGTTTTGATATTTGTAATTAACCAAAATAACCAGTTATTAATTCTGATCAGTAAAGTTTTTCTCTCAAGTCTAAGAGAAGGACAGCAGAATTTTTATTGTCTCTGTGAAATAATCCAGTCATTTCCTGAATTCATTATCAATGGAGCAGCTATCATGTAAATTTCCATCTTTAAATTCCTATTTTATAAAGAGCTCCTTGTTGAAAAATGAACGGCTCTTTGTCTTGATTCTTACATTATATCAGTCAGTGTATAGCATACCCAGTAATAACCTAATAGGAACATAATATAAAATATGTCATAAAAATGGCTAAATTTCAAAATACTCTTTCTGAAATAAGAACCATGTTGCTATGTCATTGTGGTAACAACTAGAAAACCAGCACAAAACACACAAAGGTTGCACCCAGATCTTGGTTATAGTATGAGTCACATTGACCCATACTATTATGAACTCTCATGAAGCTGTCATGCTTGGAGCAGGATGATAAATCAAGGGTGACTGTCAAAGTCATTGAGTTCCTGCAGCCAGATTCTCTTAAATCCCAAACTTGCTTGTAGAGATTTCAGTCCAGAATTTTTGACATAATCTCAATGGAAACAATCCAATATCAAAATTAAAAAAAAAAATGCGCAGAAAACATTTCAGGAAAAAGTTATGTAGGAATAATGATCTGCTTAAGAATTTTTATTGCTTCCAAATAGCCATGCATTGTGACCAAGACTAATTTGTGCCAATGGATTGTGACTGAGGTTTCTCTCAGACCATGTGGGATTAGACACAAAAGGCAATCAAATCCATATCCAAATCCAGCTGAATAATACAAGTTGGAAAAAAAATATTGAAGCTAAATTAGAACATACTGCATCCACAAGAGAGAAATGAATACCACATAACTACAAAATGATTTCAATGGTATAAGCTTGTTCAGTAGAAAGAACAAAAGTGTAATTCATAGGCCTGAATAAGTCGCTAATATTGTAAGGTTATGTATTTATGTAAAATTAGTCTTTCCATCTCTGTCACAAATGGCCTATGGCCAATGGTGGGATTCAGCCAGTTCGTGCCAGTTCACATGAACCGCTTGTTAAATTATTCACCCGCCCCCATTATCAAAGTTGATCCTGCAATGGAGAAACAGACAATGGAGAAGCCAGTGAGAGGGAAGGAGAAGGACGCTTTCCATCTTTCTTCTCCCTGCTCCTCTTCCTTCTTTTGTGCCGGCTGCTCATTGCCTGTTTCTCCATTGCAGCGCAGCACAGCGACCAGGATTCATTTTGATACTGTGGGGAGTAATTTAGCCACTGGTTCACTGAGCATCAGGTTGGCCATCATGGGAGGCTCGTGCAGCAGAGCTGGAGGACAGGGATGCGCCATGCTTCCTACGACAACCAACCTGGCCCTAGGTGAACTGGTTGTTTAATTATTTGAATCCCACCACTGCCTATGGCAGTAAATGATTCTAATCATTTAAAAATCAGATTCTTTACCATTTAGACTTGGTTTTGAAACACTTCTACAGCCAATACTTCTCCAATTTAACAATGGTGAATATAAAACTCTTTTTATTTGACTTAGACTTCCATATTTCATACTCTGAAGCAGATTTCTGGCTAAAACTTCCTGATTCATCTCAATATAACCAATGTATCAACTATAATTTCCCTTTTATATGTGCAATAAACGTATACTGGCAATGCTTTGTCACAAAAGGAAACATAGTCATTCAGTCAATAACCACATTTCCTTGACTCCCTTATTTAGTTTCAGGCCCTGCCTCACACTGGGCATCAAAGAAACTGTTAGAAGAGGCTTTTCTGTGAGTTATGCATATTGAATAAAACAAACAAAAACACGTCATATCAAAAGAACTTAAAATATCAATGGCTTATATTTTTTAACCTGCACCAGCTCAATTCTTATACTTTCATAAGTGCTTTGCCATAAGAGATTTCAAGACAGGAAACATTGAAAAGAAAAAAAGCAGTAAGCAAAAATAGCTTAAATATACAAAAAAGCTTAAAATAGCTACTGAAAAGAATAAATGTATTAAATAGGTCACATTGCAGCCACTATTCAAGAGTATAAAATAAACAGTGCAACCATAAAGATTTAAAATATCTCTGCATGTGAACATTAAGTTTAGATTATTATTAAGCGGCTTTTGACTTAGTCACCACTACAAATTCCTTTTTATTTATTACCAATTAGATAAAATGGACATAAATATTTTCAAGGTTAAAAAATTACAATATATAAACAATTATTTACAAAAATAAAGAGGGGTGGAAAAATCATAAATGTATTGTCGTTCAGAAGCTTCTCCAAATGGTATAAGGATCTCTTGAGGAAAACTTACCAGCCTGCATTGCAATCATTTGCTCCCTTTGCAGCTTCTGGTACCATATTTTCTTTGCTTTTTTTGGATACAAATGGCCAAAAAGCATAATGATAAGAGAGGTTGGAACCTAGAAGGCCTGACAATCCTGCCAAACAACAACGACTAGTCCTTAGGAAATGAGGGCACTGCAGCAAAAGTAAAGTCTTTCTATTATTACTCCAATGCTCTCATTTGCTGAGTTCCCCAAAGTAGCGTATGGTTGTTTCGCCTCTATGGCAATGTTACTGATTTTTTTTGCCATCCATAAATACATACATACCACCCACTATACTATTCCTTTTTCGTGGAAAGCAACAAACTCTGCTGTGGCACCCATCTTGTGGAACATCCCCCTGAAGTAAGAATAATTCCAACCGTGGCCATGTCATCAGGCTGGGCCCCCCAGGGGTTACTGAAGTGACTCCATTGTTGTTAACATCTGCTGTTCTCTCTTGTTTTTTTTAAATAATAACTGTTTATATGTTAACTGTTTTATAGTTTTATTGTACACTGCCAAAGTCATTTTTACATGAGATGACAGGCTTTTAAACTGAATGAATGAATGACTGAATGAATGAATAAATGAATTAATTAATGTAAGAGAAAGAAATTGAGTTTCTCTATTCTCCATATTTCTGCAATCTATCCTTATTTTTACAATGTTCACACACTAATTCATGCATTGCTTTTGATTCTTAACCCATAATTTCTCTCTTCTTAAATATCTCAACAATTCAATCCAGCCCCAATTTTCTTTCCCCTTCCTTTTTTTCTTGACCCAGTCATTTTATCCTATATTTTCTCTGTGATTCCCAGTCATATGTCCAAACCACTTCCAAATAGTGTTTTTATAGTGATCACTCATTCTCTATCCAATCTACACTGATTCATCACTAGGGAAGCACAGAGTTTGGGAACTGAAGATTGGGAATGGAAGGGAATGCATATTGAAATATACATCCTTTTCCTAGGTTATTATAGTCATCACTGTAAGAGTCCATTTTTACATAGCCAATGTTTTTCACACAGTCAGAAATTTATAGAGCTTTGATTCTGTGCTTTTGATAACCATATTTATTATTTTGACCACTGCCAACATGAGCACATTCCTGCACATGAATATTTGCCAAAAGCTTTTGAGTTGATAGTTAAAGTTTTCAAATTACATTTGAGAATAAAGTGCAGAGGAAATCAGGGCTGAAGATCCCAGTTCCACAAAAATTGACAGATGTGTTGTCAAGAAGGTATAGAGGATAAACATGATAAAACAGCAAGATAATCTTCAAAGTGTCTAAACAAAGATTTTATGTCAACCAGCTTCTTTTAGATATATGGGTTTTTCAGACTGTTCACTAAACTTGTAACTAAGTGATCCATTATTTCTCTCTCTCAGTTTAAAAAAGTGTCCATGAATTGCACTATAACTTTGAAAGTAGTAATTTTATATATGTGTTTATTAAAAGAGAAATACACAATCTTTACGTTGAACACATAAGAAGCTAGTGCATGTACTCTCATGATAGATTTTATAGCTTAAAAGAAACTTGGAAATTCAGGGAAATGTGAAATTTAGTTAGAAGTGGATATAAACATGCTGATAAATAAATCTATATTCATATGTGATTTTGTTCAAATAAAATAATAGCCCAACAACTATTTTATATAGGAAACGCTCAGATAAGAACTCTTCATTAAGATATAACAGTCTCATACTATATAAACTATATAAACCTATGTCATGTGCATATTCTAGACAATTTAGAACAGGGGTGTGAAACTGGTGGCCAATGGGTTGGATACATCATACACAGGCCATGCCCACCTCAGTTCTGCAAACAGGGGAAATGTCATGATACGTCACATGATGACAACATGATGCTGCAAGTTTGACACTCATGATTTAGAGGGTTAAATACAATTGTTTCTCAGAAATATGTTTTCAACAACAAAAGTTGTAAAAACTACTTTTAATTACGTTACAATTATTAATTGATTGGTACTAATTTTAGAAATGCAAAAAATAGAAACACATGTATGCGATAGATAATTGCTTATATTAATATATATACAAAAGTATAAGCATTATATGTGTGTGTTAATTCCTGTGTGTATGTGTATACGCGATGAAGTGCTAAAATATATACCAGTCCAAAATATTCTATTATACACAAAACAAACTTCTTATTCAGGAAAACAAACAACTTTAAAAGATATACTAGCTAATGTTGTGTGTCTGTGTGTGTGCATGAGCAACATGGACTTAATATCAAGATAATATATGGCACTATCCCATAGACTCTTTTTATCCACCATGTGTCTATTGAAAACTATAATAGCAGCATGAAATTTTCAAAAAAGTAAAATATATTTGATTACATGAAATAGCATGGATATTATGTATAATAAAATGTTATATCAATGTTATATAGTTTGTAAGACACTCAGAGTCAGCTATGTTTGGATTAGCATGTCAACTTAATAAATGTTAAAATAATAAAATGTTTGGGAAAATGGGGAGATGACTATTAATTGAAATCTATTTTCCTGCTTTAATGTATGATAAATAGTGAAACTGAGCTTACCCCAAATCAGGTGTTCAATGGACACAACAGAAACATGCTAAAATTCCAAAGTATATATTAAACGACATTCTGTGTATAAAACTAAGAACTGTTCCACTTAGAACAGTGCAAATAAATAAACCACATAACTTAATTAAATATCCTATTTAGAAAATTTCACAAGAACCTATTTCTATGCTTTATAATGAGATGACAATATTTATTTTTATTTTTTTTATTTATTTTTATTTGTCAACCCCTTACAAGATAATAGGTATAAGTATATACACAGTTATGAATACATGAAATGGGTACATATAAGAAAAATAAAAGAAACAATAGGACAGGGACGGTAGGCACATTGGTGTGCTTATGCATGCCCCCTACAGACCTCTTAGGAAAGGGTGAGGTCAATAGTAGACAGTCTAAGGTTAAAGTTTTTGGGGTTTGGGGAAGAAACCCCAGAGTCAGGTAGAGTATTCCAGACATTGACCACTCTGTTGCTGAAGTTGTATTTCCTGCAATCAAGTTTGGTGCGGTTAACCTTGAGTTTGTATCTATTGTGTGCTCTTGTGTTGTTATGGTTGAAGCTGAAGTATTCATTGACAGGTAAGTCATTGAAATGTATGATTTTATATACCATACTTAGATCAGATCAAAGACAGTATAATTCAAGGTTTTCTAGGTCTAGAATTTCAAGTCTGGTGGCATAAGGTATTCTATGAGTAGAGGAGTGGAGAACTCTTCTTGTGAAATATTTCTGGACCTTCTCAACTGTGTTAATATCAGATATGTAATGTGGGTTCCAGACTGATGAGCTGTATTCAAGTATTGGTCTAGCAAATGTTTTGTATGCTCTAGTTAGTAGTGTGATATTACCAGAGAAAAAGCTACACAGGATTAGGTTAACAACTCTTAATGCCTTTTTGGCTATGTAGTTACAGTTGGCTCTAGCACTTAGATCATTAGAGATGAGTATTCCAAGGTCCTTTACAGAGCTTGGATCATCAACAAGGTCTTGACTATTCAGCTTGTATTTTATTTCTGATTTCTTTTGCCAATATGTAAGACAGAGCATTTATTTGTTGAGATTTGAAGTTGCCATTTGTTTGACCATTCTGATACATAATCAAGGTCTTTTGGAAGGGTAGCAGTATTGTCTGTGGTATTGAACAGCTTTACATCATCAGTGAAGAGAACGCAGTTGCTCGTAATGTGATCACAGAGGTCATTTATGCAGAGTATGAAAAGAGTTGGTCCTAGAACACTGCCTTGGGGGACACCACTATTGACAGGTAGAGAATTTGATAGGACATTCCCAATTTTGACAATTTTTTGTCTGTTTGACAGGAATGCTTCTATCCAGTTATGCAGTTGTCCAGAGATACCATAAGATTTTAGATTTAGGAGTAGTTTGTCGTGTACCACTGAATCAAAGGCTTTACAGGTTTATGTAAATTGTGTCTATTGCTTTGCCCTGATCGAGTTGTGTAGTCCATGTTTTTGCAGTGTAAGAGCTGCAGATTACAGGATAGTTTTTTTCTGAAACCAAATTGTTTATTAGAGAGTAGGTTGTTTGTCTCTAAGTGGAGGATAATGGATTGGTTAATTATTGATTCAATAACTTTACAAGTGACGCAGAATAAGGAGATTGGTCTGTAATTTTCAACTAGACTGGGGTCTCCCTTTTTGAAGATGGGGATGACTGTGGCTTGTGACCATAGGTTAGGCAAGGACCTGGTCCTGAAAGGTTTTTCAAAGATTATGCTTAGAGGTTTGGCTATGGCAGTGGGTAGCTTTTTAAAGAAGTAGGCACATGTTCCGTCCAGTCCAATAGATAGAGATGGTTTTAGATTGTGTAGTGCTCTTTCAACATTGTCTTCTGTAAAATCAATATGTATTAGATCATTGTAGTTTTCTGTGGTTCAGCTAGGAAATACTGGGCATGATCCATTGCTGTTTACAAATACTGAGCCAAAGAATGTGTTAAAGATATTGGCTTTAATGGTGTCATTGTTGCAGTCTTTACAATTAGGTCCTTTCAGGTGGGATGGACCTTGAGTCTTTTAGTTTGTTGTTTACAAAATTGTAAAAAGTGCAGGTGGAATTAGTGTGTAGAAGGTTTTCCTCTTGTTTAATGTGATAATTGGTGCATTCAGTCTTTATCTGGTGGCATAAAATTTTGTATTGGCTTTTGAAGTTGGCAACGTTACCAGATTTGTTTTTCCACCAGAGTGATCTCTTTTTAGATTGAAGTTTCCTTATTGTTGTGGGTAATCTGTTTTTTTTTGGGGGGGGGGGTTGTTATTGGTACATATAGTTTGATGACTCTTTTGACTTCAAGTAAAAATATGTTGTAATGGTCTTCAACAGTATTGCATCCAGTGAATAGAGATTGCCAATCAAGGGATGAGAGATCATTGTCTATAAGATCATAGTTGCCTTTTTTGAGGTTATAATTGGGGATTACATCATTGTGGTGATTTTTGTGTGGGTGTATGTTGAGACAAAAGTCAGTCATGTTTTGGTCACTATTGGAAAAGGGTTCTTTAATTTGTATTCCTTAAATTGAATTCAAACTATTGCAGAAGATGAGATCTAGACAGTTGTTAAGCCTAGTATTGTTAGTTACTAGTTGTTCCAGTCTCAGATTTGTAACAGCATTGTAGAGGTTCAGCTGTACATTCATTTAGGGTCCAGTTAATATGAGGTAGATTGAAATCACAAAGAAAGATAAAAGCATATTTAGTAAGAGGGGAAATTCAGGTATTTTATTCACAAGGCTTCTTGCATTGAGAAACTTGCATTTAAGGCCAGCTGTAGTTGGAATTGAGGTGGTTAGGGGCATGCGTGCCTAGTCTTGGGTGATAGTGGATTGGTTGAAGTAGGGTTGTGGTTGAAGGTTAAAGCTGAGTTGTGGGTTGTGTGACTTGCTTTTGATACAGTCAGCACGGTAGTCAATGTACAAGTCTTATCTAGACTTTTTTGAGTTCTGTGCGGAGTACACAGGGGGGCAAGTTGCTGTATGGTTAGGTCAGGGTGAGAACGGAGGTTCTTATGGTTGGTGTTGCTTTTGGCAAGTGAATTTATAGTATAAATGAATTTACGTTTGCTTGATTCATTTTTGCAAATGACCCTGCAGAAGCGTGGGGCCACAGAGCCATCTCTGTTTTTGAGCTTTCGGCCAATGCATGAAATGTTAAGTATTTCATCAGGGGAGATGGTTGATGCTTGATAATCACTGATGATGTTTCGGACAGTTGTAATGTCATCATTGTCATTGATGTCCTGTAGACCAAATAAGATTGCGTTTGGACATTGCTGTTCACGCTCAACAGCTTCTCTGATGAGGATTGGGTTATCATTATTTGTCTGATTTATGTTTTTTTGTGGATTGGGTTGTGGCTTGAGTTGTGGTTGTTGGGTAGAGATGTGGTTTATAGCTATTGGATGTTCAGGTTTTTGCGTTGTGTCTTTTTTTTAAAGGTTGGATAATCTTTCTTTTAAAGCGTCCAGGGATGCTACTATGGTGTCAAGGGATGTTATTCGTGTTTCTATGGTATCAACTCTTTCAAACAGATCTAGTTTGGGTCTGCATGATTTGCAGAGGTATGGAAACTCATTGGATGATTCTAGGTATTGAAGCATTTGCTCGGGTAAACCCAAGCAGTCATGATCAGCATATTTGTTACATAAAGAACATTTGATGGAATTTACATTATCATTTAGAGTTTTATAGCATTTAAGGCATGTGCAGGAGTCTTGTGGTTCATTGGTGTGGATTACTTTCTCTTTAGGTTGTGGTTTGGCATTGGATTTTTTTCTTGGCATGGTAGATTTGTTAAGATGGTACGTTGATTAAATTACTTAATGAAATAATTTTGGGTAGTCAGCATAGCCAATATCACACCAATCAATCAATTGCAATAATCTCTCTAGTCAAATAATTTTGCTAAGCAACAATCAGCCTACCAACTAATTATACTAATTGCTAATCAATTAATTACATTAATCATTAATCACACTGTTCAATTAAATTCACTAAATCACTAATTTTACTAATCAATTAAATTACATGAATCTTGATCTTTTAAACTAATCAGAAATCACACTATTTGCACAAAACACTCTAATCACACTAATCAATTAAAATAATAAAGCAATTTAAACCATTAATAAATTATTTTATAGAAATTGATTATATAATCATTGATATAGGTAATGAGGTATAAAAGTTGTAAGTTTTGAGGTAATGAATTAATCAATGTTTGATTAAAGTAATGAGGTAGTATTGAGAGTCTGCAAGGGTTAATTGTTTTACTAGCAGCTGTTATTTACTGGGTGGGAGGAATTTATTGCTCTGATGGCTGCTGCTATTACGCTGTAAACAATAGGCTGTAACAGGATGTTCGAAAGCATGCTGGATTATTGAATAGAATTAGTCATTTTCATTCATTTTCTTCTTCTGTCCATTTGATGTTTTTGAAAATGAATTATATATCTGCTTATATGTTTAAAATAATGTTCTTGATAATTCTTTGCAACTGCAAAATTTAGAAGATTGAGAATGCTATTCCTGTTTTTGCATCAGTGGTGGGATTCCAATTTTTTTTACTACTGGTTCTGTGGGCGTGGCTTGGTGCGTGTGGTGTGGCTTGGTAGACATAGCTTGGTGGGCATGGCAGGAGAAGGATACTGTAAAATCCTAATTCCCACCCCACTCCAGGGTAAGAATACTGCAAAATCCCCATTCCTTCCCCATCCCACTAACCTGCTTTTCAACTCCATTCTCCAGTGCAGGGCAACAAAATAAGACCCAGCTGAACAGCTGGGACTCAGGAGGCAGACAATAGATGCGGGTGGGGCCATTGTATTTGCTGGTTCTCCAAACTCTTCAAAATTTCTGCTTCTGGTTCTCCAGAACTGGTCAGAACCTGCTGAATACCACCTCTGGTTTGCATATGTTTTACATCAGACTGAATGCAAAAATTGGGAGTCACTCATTCCCAATTTTGATGACAAACAGACTTCAAGAAAAATGCATATTCATAGGAAGAAAATGAAATGCTTATGTTTTTCATAAATTATCACACATCTCAATCAGTAGATGAATAGTTTTACATGATTACTACACATGTATTTTTATCATCTATTGAGAGTTGTATAATTTGGCAAGCAAAACTAAACTTACCGCTAAAAAGATTCAAGGGATAACCACTATGCCTCTCTAATAACTGTCCCTTGAAGTACACAACAAACAAATCAAAATCTCTTTTTATAGTAGCATTAATTAAAACACAAAATAGGAAATCAACATGAAACTGAGGTGAACTTTATGAGAGTTTATGCAAAACCCTGAAGGCTTCCTTCCTTCCAAAATAATCATGGCATAAAGTGGAGGAAGAGTTTAATATCAGCAAGTTGTCGTCACTGCCAGCTGATTCAAAACCACTTAAAACCTGCTCTGGCAATATTGCTATTGAAGGTGCGGGGGGAGGATTTAGTAGATAGCACGGTTATTTTAACTGTAAATAGTTGTTTAATGAAGAAGTTATCCATTTCCCTTTTATTCTTATAACAACTGAAAAACAGTGCCTTAATTTGGGTGTAAACAAAGTTGAAAAGGAACTGCAAGTTATCAAGAGCAAGGAAAGTTCTTTTGAATAATTGAATAAGAATGTATAGGAAGCTTGAAAAAGAGCAACATCTCAGATAATAATCACCATTTAAGCCAGACAGATGGCCAGGTGACAATAAAAAGCTTAAAATGGATTTTCTCTAATTTTATTCTCATCAAAAATAAAAGGAGGGCAAAAGGAAGCATGCCCTTACAACTTTTAATCAAACACAGGTCATGTACTGTACATATAAGATTGTTTCTCAAGTACATATTTTTCAATAATGAAAAAAAGCTATGCAGGATGGTACGAGAATGTGTCTTTTACTTCTCTATTGCTTTACCATTAGATCACTATTGGCTAGTAGCATACTTTAAATTAAAAACATTAATAAAAGCATAGCTGCAGTGATTGTAAAATTAATGCTATATATAACAACAGTAGCAAGCTCTGGGATCATATTTTTATGTTACAGTAGAATAGAATAGAATAGAATAGAATAGAATAGAATAGAATAGAATAGAATAGAATAGAATAGAATAACAGAGTAGGAAGAGACCTTGGAGGTCTTCTAGTCCAACCCCCTGCTCAGGCAGGAAACTCTACACCACTTAAGACAAATGGTTATCCAACATCATTTTAAAAATTTCTAGGTTGGAGCATTCATAACTTCTGGAGGCAAGCTGTTCCACTGATTAATTGCTCTAACTGTCAGGAAATTTCTCCTTAGTTCAAAGTTGCTTCTCTCCTTTATTAGTTTACACCCATTGCTTCTTGTCCTGACCTCAGTGCTTTGGCGAATACGTTGACTCCCTCTTCTTTGTGGCAGCCCCTGAGATATTGGAACACTGCTATCATGTCTCCCCTAGTCCTTCTATTCATTAGATTAGACATACACAGTTCCTGCAATTGTTCTTCATATGTTTTAGCCTCCAGTCCCCAAATCATCATTGTTGCTCTTCTCTGCACTGTTTCTAGAGTCTCAACATCTTTTTTACATCGTGGCAACCAAAACTGAATGTAGTAATCCAAGTGTGGCCTTACCAAGGCATTATAAAGTGGTATTAACACTTCATGTGATCTTGATTCTATCCCTCTGTTTATGCAGCCTAGAGCTGTGTTCTTCCACTTTTATTATAAAGCTTTAACTGAATCTAAAATTAGTTCAGAGAAAGTCCAAATGTGCAAATTGCAATGTTTCATGTCATCTAAGCTTTAGTTGTTGACATTTTAGGCATCTTTTATCCATTAATCTAGAAGCTAATGGAATAGATCAGTTTGAGGAATAGGAAGAGGTTGTTCAAGAATCACTGTTTCAAAGAAAAGTTTTAGTTGAAATGTGGTTAGTTTGGCGGAAAAGGTTTAAGAAGCAAGAATCTCCAGTTGAAGTGGTTGCAGGAATGAAAAAGACTGGTGAAATTGGGAGGTTTTGCAGCAAAGAAAATGTTGGAGGCCACACCCAACCCGGATCCTGCCCCCAGGAATTCCTGAAGCCTTTATGCAGCCATTTCCAAGAGAATGTAGTCAGTCAAGGCAAGATTCTTGTAAATAAGTATGCAACAACAAAGGATCAATTCTGTTCATCTCATTGTTGTTTTGGTTACACACACACACACACACACACACACACACACACAGAGAGAGAGAGAGAGAGAGAGCAGCCTTTGGTTGCGATTCGTCCAGCAGAACGCTGTCAGCACAACGGCTTGAAAGCAAGAGATCCAGTGAGGCAGAGGAACAAGGAAATGAATCCACAAAGCAAGGAAGAAGACAAGCAGTTCTGCAAATGCCAGACATCAGCAATGGCACACAAAACACCACAAAATTCAACATCTGTTCCCAACAAACACCCTTCTCCACAGCATCTCCTTAAGTTTCAGTTCCCAGCCTTGTGAAGAGGGGCTGGGTGCTCTCCTCTTGAGTCATCAGATTGGCCTACACTGTTCCTGCTTCCACTCCATTTTCCATGTTCAAGAATCAGGAAGGTGCAGTCCTTGCTCATTGCTTGAGCTCCATTGCTTCTCATTTCCACTGCCTGCCCTGTCTCGGCCATCTTGCTCCAGTTCCTCTTGCTGGCAAGCCATTCCAAGCTCAAGGGGCCTGGGGCTGGCTCATACTGCTCCTCCCCACATTTCTCTGAAGTCAACAAGACTGCCTCCTTGATCTGTGTCTCCTTCAGTACCAGCTCTGGCTCATCCTCCACTGTGGATTTAGGGCTCCGATGGTGACATGACGGCAGCTACTTATATTGATTTCCCTCTTTCTATATTTTAATGATATTCATCTTATGTTTTCATTTTACTTGCATCCATTTTATTGTTTTATTTTATATATTGTGTTTAAAACAAAATTTAATAAAAGTACAAAACAATTGTTCTTATAAAAAAATATTAATACTGTTTTTATGCCCTGTGATGCTATTACTACTCACTGCTTATTATTTTATCCAACACATATTATTGTTTTAGAGTTTTATACCTTTTTATGTTATTCCCTTAATCAGAAAACCAATATAATGTCGATACAGTGAATAACCTAGGTCACTGTTGCATGGATCTTTGGCACTCTTCCCACAGCAAAACTCTTTCCCTCTTTTGCCATCCAATGACCCTAGTTACCGTAATTGTTGATTTTTTTTTACATGTACTGCTTCAGATTTTAAATTGAAAAAATTATGTCTGAGCTACTTGATATTAGGAGGCAGCAAGTTTTGCACTGGTGAAAATATCCACCTCCCAGATCCCTGGTTCTTCCTCTTTCTTACAACTGACAAGCTACTATCAGTGATCTCATACTGGCTATGGTGGGAGTATATTGATCGGTATTGGTCATTTTTTGTTATCTTAACATGATTAGGAAGGGATAGCAATCGGGAGATTGGAAGCAGGCAGAATATAGATTTCTGGCACATTTCTCTTGGCTATCCAAGGAGCCTCTGGTTGACTATAGTGATAACAACAGGTTTTTGCAAGCTAAGATCTGAAGGTTGGGAAGACATTAAAAGTGGAAACAGCAAGACTGTAGAAATACACTGAAATATTCCAACATTTTATAAATATTACTTTGTGCACTGGAGTGCTTCATATTCAATGCCTGGGGAATTAGTGATGAATATCTAGCAATCTGCCCAATAAATAGCTTTGCTAAATTGTTTGGCTGTCTATTTCCTTCTGTTCATGTAATTGTATAATTTTGTTCCTTATTTAAATTAAAATTGTAAGATTAATAGTGCGTCTTCTGGGGGGAAAGTATTGATATTAAGACAACTTAGGGAATGTAGAATGGTAAAATCAGAAATTATTCATAATTAATTACCAGTCCAAACAACAAGATTTCAAAAAAGTATTAGAAGCAGCAGGAGTTCCGGTTTGTCAGGCTTCAGCGGTGGCAGGAATTCGCGATTGTGCGCGATTCCTGCTGCGCTCGCCGCTGGAGTGCCTCCGATCCAGCTGGATTTGGAGGCTATAGTTATCCCGTAGAGATAACTGAAGATAGGGGAGATCCGGGCAGGGGTCTGGGGGCATCGCAACCCCCTTCCTCAGCCAGCTCGATTCCCTTTTCCAAAGGTGGTGGAGCAGCAGTCAGCAATGGCCGCCACAAAGAACCTTTCAGCCGGACAAGTTTGTGCAGGAGGAAGTTGAGAAAGTGAAAGTTTTTGGCTGAACTGGGACAACAAGTAACATCTGAATACCCTGGATATTTAGCTCTTTAAAGGATACATTGTTTCCCAAGAAGATCATAAAAAGCTGCGGATGAAAGTGGAAAGGGAAAGTTTTTTTCTTCCACTCTCCTTCCCTACAGAGATAGCAGATGGAAATCGGAAATACCCGCTTTGGCAACAGAAGGTAACTAATTTTGAAAATTAAAGCCAAGGGGACATTAAAGATTTCTGAACATTGATATTTAAAAATCAAAATCTTTTTGCTATAAGTGGGAAGGGAGAGGTAAATCATTTATACTAAGATTTTGCTGGAGGAGACTTCTTGGAGTTTATAAGATCAGAGACTAAACTGCAATAAAACTTCTAAAAAATCATTTTGGAATTGTGTAATTGAACTCTGCCCCAGGAAAAGAAAGTATTAAAAGAAGAAAGTGCTAAATGAAACAGTTTGTGTTGATTTTGATTGCTTGATGACTTTGGGACTTTTGCAAACTATCTTTTGAAAGACTAAAAATATTTGGAATGTTTAAAAAAAAAACCTCACAATGGCATTATCTGTGGAAGAATTGAAAATGGAATTTAAAAAGCTAAAAGAAAAGGAACAAGAAGGCAAGGACTCTTCTGGATCTGTTTTTCACTTCTTAGAAATGGTGATTTCTACTTATCAGGAAATACAGCAACAAGAGAGCTGGGATGAAGATAAGATGAAAAATTGATATAATGTCAGAAAGCAACAGAAAAGAGGAATACAACAGAGAGGGGAGACTAAGAGGGTGGAGATTGAGAGATGGGGGTGTAAAAAGGCTAGATTCAACAAGAAACGAGGGGAAAAGGGAAGAGAAGTTATAAAGGCTTAAAACAAGATGTTAAAAAACAGGGTTTTTTTAGAGACAAAGGGTAAAATACAATTTAAAAAGAGATTCTGCAAAAGTACATAAGATTGTATTGTATTTGTATTTGAAATAGAGTTAGAAAATTGGAATATTTTGTGTGTTAATAGAATATTGTAGGGAATGTGTAAAATGTCTAAGATTTAATAATAGAGTTTAATTAATTAATTTGTTATGGAACATTGTTTTTACTATACTATAAGCTTATTATGTTTTTTATTTTAAAATCTTACGTAGAATGTACTAAGCAGAATCAGAATGGAAATTATGTATTATTTTAAGTGTTGAATTTGGGGGAAAGATAGAACGGCATCATTCTTCAACCAGTGATTACAGGAAAAATTTTGTATTAAAGAGAAAAGATAAATAGATAATTGAAAAAGAACGGACAAAAGATACAAGTATAATGATTTAAATTGAGATGAAGTAAATAAAATAGAATTAAGAGAGTGAAAAGAGGAGAGAAGACATATAGAAAATATAGAGTGTTAAATAAGATATGAATAGTATATAAGGGGAGCATGAATTTGATTTATGTCTGTACAAAAAGATGTAACCCGGGGATAAGCCACTTTCTAAAAAGAAGTTTTATGTTTTCATGTTACGTGTTTTGTTTGTTTATGTTTGTTTATTGAGAATTAAGAATGTTGGATGAGAACATATGAAATTGTAAGTAAGACAGATGAAAGTACAAGTTTAATGAATAAAATTGAATAGAAGTAAAGGGAAAAATAGTGAGAACTTGGAAAAAGAGTAATAAGATATGAAGTTGAATATACAAGATGCATATTAAATTGTGTTTGTACGGAAATGTGATAATTTGGAACTATGCTGTACTTAAACAAGATGTTTTATTTGTTTTGTTAAAACTTAATAAGCAGTTTTTAGAAAAGATGTTTTATGTTCTTGCGTTTTATGTTTTGTTTGTTTGTGTATTGTCTTTGAAAATTAATAAAATTTGTTTTAAAAAAAAAGTATTAGAAGCAGCCTTTCCTAAATAGAAATTGCCTGTGTATAATATTCAAGAAGAACCTTCAAATATGTAAATATACTGTTAAATAACATAGCAATGTATTAAATGCTTCATAGAAAGTGTTTTAATTCCATTTCACCTTTAGTTAAGCCTCTCAAAAGAAAACCATCCTAAAACATGTTACAATAAGAAGTTAGTATTTCCTTTTCTAACAGGACTTTTAAATGTCATGAAATCTTAATTAGAAGAAAATACTTTATATGAACGTCTGAAAAATACTTCAGTAGAAAATATTAAGCTCCAATACTTTAGATCAGGAGTGTCAAGCTTGATTTAATTGAGGGCCACCTCAGGGTTGTGTTTGACCTCAGGGGCCCGGGGTGAGTGGCCAGGGTGGGCATGGACAACTCGGTATCACTCATGTTGGGGGTGCCTGTGGTGACCCAAGCACTCTGCCAGCAAAAACAGACTCCTGAGCTCTTTTTGGCTGTGGCTGCCTCTTGTAACCCTCTGCCAGCAAAAACAGAGATTGATAGGGCTGCACGCAGTCCTCTTGAGCTTCATTTTCACTGGCAGAGGTACTGTGGGCCAATCCTTCTCTGTTTCCAGGGTGGCCCCATGGGCTAGATATTAGCACCCTGTAGGTCAGATCTGGCCCACGGACATTGAGTTTGACACCCCTGCCTTAGTTACAGGTATTACTTCATAATTATACCTTAAGTACTGATACTTATACAAAAAAAAGGCAAGGATTTCATTTTTCTTGATCAATATTATTATTTTGCCCAATAGATGGAATGCCATATTCTAAAAAATAGCTTTCTCTGAACTGTATGGGGAATAAACAAAGGAAAAAATATTATTGTGGTTCTGATTGGAAAAGTATCAGTTATGTAACTAAAGTCGTCATTATCTTTGTGTAATAAATCTCAGTTAAATATTTTCAAAACTCATATTTTTATGAGTCTCTATTTTTTCCCAGCATGTTATTTCAGAAGCTAAATTTCAGTTGTACTCTGGTAACTAAGCTGCAGTTTTATGATTATTGTTATCTATTATTGTTATAAAATAAGAAAATTATATATTTAAAATATATATATTGTTCTTGTCAATATGCAAAATCAAAGATTCTTTACAAAAAACATATTTACTGCTTTCTTTCACAGGACAACTTTGAATCAACATTCTTATGAAATGAATTGAAATCACTATTTTTTAAAAATCTGTCAACTGGGTGTATCTGCAGATCTAAAAGTTGTATGAAGAACACCAATTACCATTAGTCTCACATAGTTACAGTCATATTATCTTGCCAGAAACATATATTAAATATGCAGGACACAGACTCCATATAACAATACACTGCTGCCAGCTACAATTATGGCTACCCACATTTATAGATGCTATTTTCTGGCTATCATAATACCAGCCATTCAAAATCAAAGGCACCTTCAGTTGAGATTTAACAAAAACCCATCTTAGAAAAATAACTCTAATTGCAAGAGAGGAGAATATTAAATATGTTCAACAATGTAGTTGAAATAATAAAACAGAAAGCTGACCAATTATATCAAATGGAAAAAAATCTATCAGGAACCATGATGCAAAAACTCTCAATTTCTCATTTTTTAATTTTCTCTAAAAGGTCAGATGGTAAATGCCACTTAAAAAAACTTTATTGCATCTAGTAGCACATGGCAAGGGATATAGAGGTGTACTGGCTGCTAGCTTTAACACAGCTCTCAGGCAACATGTCTTAAATGGTGCATGGCCATATGGTTTATCCACTTTTGAAATTTTTGAAAAAACATCCTCTTCTATGTTTGCCCACATACTACTCCACTAGTTTTATCAAATGGATGATGTCTAATTAATCAAGATTCTAAAAATGCAAGCAGACTGCAAAGAATTACAAAAAAATTCCTTGAAAAGGTAAAATGGCAATCAGGAAATCAAATGTAGCAACAATGTACATTAGAGTACAATAACAGGTGTTCAATCTTTATTACCAAACAGTGAAACTTCTTTAATAATTAAAATTGCAAAACTGTATCTTAAAACAAGTGTCAATTATTTTTCAGCAAATATCTGTAAAGTGTATATGATTTACAATTATGGCATATAAATTTATTAATAATAGTGGGTAGATCCAAGAGTTTATGCTGTTGAAGAACGAACTCTTCGATTCACAATTTCCAGTATTAAAATATACTTTCCTGTATATAAATACGCTTGATTTATCAAAAAAACTCAAACAGAAAGCAAAAACAAAAAAGACCCTAACTGAACTTTTTACTTTTACAATTTATCAATTTTATCATTATGAAAAATGTGACTCTTGTGCCTCTGCAATATTGAATGAATAAGAAGTGAACACCAAATTTTTATTACATAACAATACAGAATTTTTCTATTTTCTGATAGTAAACATTCAGTTTCTGAATACCTGTCTGCTTACTGCATGCAATAAAGGGCATGCAATAAATGAAGAGTTTGGGTCTGAAAATTCCCTGAATCAGTTTCAGAAAGAAAATATTTTTTTATGAAGCAAGAAGCCTGCCTGCTGTAGCACTTGTTTTTAATCTAAAATGAACCATTTATTCACCTGTTTCCTATTATATTATACCTTTCTGATATATATGTTTAGGCAGCCTAAGCCCAGCTACATTACTCTTGCTTTTAACAGTATGCATCTCCACATATACTTGAAGCATTATTACATGTTGGAATAGATAAACTTGCTGGATTTATAGTAAGGGACATTGTTTTTTCAAATGGATAGTCTGTATTCATCAATTAATAGTCTGCACCCATTTTTGTCCCACTTTTTCTCATTTAATAATTCTATTAATTTATTCTATTATAAATTAGTACAAGTATGTCTTGGAATTTTTATACTGTACTGGTGTAGAACTGATGGACTAAGTAGACTCCGTGGATTATTATTTTCTCCACAATTATTGCTTAGTCTTTTATATACAATAACTAACAATGTTGAATGATTCTTTTTATCTAATATAGCTGTACACCAATTAGGATTAACTAAAATTTCAATTGAGTTTATTATCATATCATAATCATATAAATTTTAAGCAAAACAATAACATCAGTATTTTTATTTGAACGATTTGTATGGCCACCCATGTAAAAACTCTGGGAATCTCAGAAGTTCCTTAGTAATGGTGCAAGTGGTAGTAGGATACAAGTGGTCGTATTAAATTAAGTAAACACAGTTATTTTCAAGTCCTTTTCCAAAAGAAGCACCATTAAATAGAAATGTTTGTATGTGTATGTTCTTGCTAGATATACTGACAGATAGTAAACACATATAGTAACCAAAGATACAACTTGAAGCTGGTGTGTTGCCAAAGATCACACAAGAGTAAATAATTTTATAAATTATGTGTACATAATCTGTCCAAAGGTTGGGATGGGATAGGAGTTGTTCATAAAGTTATAACTGGTTTACTTTAAGGTGAACATATGAGTTCCAGGTATCAGAAGAAAACCATATTTTCTTGTTCACCAATCAGCTTGAAGGTGGTCTTCCACCTGAATCTTTGAAAAGGCTGTGTTCCTGAATTAGTAAGCTTTTAAAGCATTAACTTTTCCAGTATAATATTTGATCAAAGTTTATTAAGCCATGCTAGATCTTGATTGTACATCAATATACCATTTGTGAATCAATTTTCTTGAGATTAAATATTTTCTTCAAGAGTCCAAAATACTATTAATTTCTCTATATTAAAAATATTATAAATAGGTCTAATTAAAGTAATTAAGATAATGGATAAATTACATTATCACCATTACCTTTCTTCAGTAATTATCTATTACTATCTATTATCTATCTGGCAAAATTACAAAAAGGGTATAGAATATATTAACTTAAAGACATGTCTCTTCAGAGGCATAAAAATAGATAAATCATAAAGTAAAATATTTTTGTAGTCTCTTATAATTAATTATTAGCACAATTTTATTCTGATTATATGCAACTGGTGCTAAATGCTGTTAAGAGTATCTATCAACACTTAAAGTGTTTTCCTACTGCACCCTGCTGAAGAAATAAATATATTGTATCTTCTTGACCTGAGTCTAGTACCCATCTCCACAAAAACCACAAACCATTCCTTGTGAGAACCAACATTCTTTTCTTAGAAGTTCTGAAAGTTCCCAGAAAAAAGATACACGCAGTCCTCAATTTGTGACTGCTTGCTTAAGATGTCAATCCAAATTTCTGAACATCAAGCCCCATTCATGGTCACATAACCAAAGTTCAAGTGCCCAGAAACATGTGGCCATTTTCAGCATCCCACATTCATATGATAACATTTTATAACAGTTTTGATGGCAAAACCATTCCTATAGAAAACCGCTGGTTCACTTTATGACCACTGTAGTCACTTAACAACCTCTACAAAAAGGTCATACAATCAGGTTGGTCACATTACTGACCTGTTTTATAACCATCAGGATATACAACTGTAATGGAGAGGCTCCATTATAACCATATATTGAGGACTATCTGTAGCTCTATATGAAAAAAAAAGTTGTGTGTTTAGAGAATTAACTTGACAATGAAAAATTTATAAAGATCTAGAATGGAAAAACTGACATAATGAAAAATGTGGAAAAATTAGAAAAATTAAAAATGTGATTACTATTATAAAAAGATATGTATATAACTTGAATATCAGAACAAGCCTTCTGTGTGTTGGGGTGATTTGCTTTCCCATCATTTGCTCAGCTCCTGCCTACCTAGCAGTTTGAAAGCATGTAAACTTGAGAAGATAAATAGGTACCATTTCTTTGTAGGAGACATAGAAGGAGGTCTAACTGGATATTTCCCCACCCAGGCATGGTGATGTCAGTGGCTAATCCTTTGAAACTGTGTGATGTGATCACCTTTATTACCTGGTTCATCCCACCTTGGTGGGAGTTGGAAGGAATTATATACTCCCTGCATGATTTTAAATCTTGTGGAGTATGAATTAATAATCTCTATCAAGTTTTCTGTTTTCATAAAATGTTGGTAAGGATGGGGATAAATTCAAAGGGGATAGTGGGACAGAGGTGAGTCCATTGAATTCAGTCTCATTCTAGTTATATGAAAAGAGAATACAGTGATACAAAAATCTATAGATACACAAATTCCATCACCACATATTTAGTATTTAATTATACATTTGAAATATAACCAGACTAAATGTAAGAAACTGATGGTTGTATATCCTTAAGGTGTATAAGATTTTCTTTTTTTAAAAAAAGCCCTTCAAATTAATAGATATTTGTCTACTGAGAAATGGCCAGGATTAGGCTCAATATAAAGGGAACAATTCAAAAGTAGAAATGGTATTTTTAAAGAATCTAACACATACCAAACTAACTACATTTCCATATGCAAAGAAAATGTGATGTTCTGGCATTTTTAAAAAATCATCCAAAAGAAAGAAGTTTCACAAGCATGACAGGCAGATTGAATGTTTAGAATTCTCTCTGAGTAAAGGAGGGGAAAAAAGTGAAATAATATTCATACCTCTCTCCGTCGAGATGCCCAACAGGTTTGCTTGATTTTCCAGACCACAGCAGCAACCAGTAGCAGTGACAAGAAACAACTGCAATTGCAAAACATAAAACATGATTTAGAGTTGAGAATGTTTTACACAACATGTAAATTTGACTTCACAGTTTGGAAAAGAGAATTTTAAGAACACCAAACAAAAATATTAAACATATGTCAGCTATCCAGTATTACATAACCAGAATTTTCTGAAGTATTGTCATGAATGAAAATAAGACAGCATTTGCATCTGTTTATTTGAAGGCTTTCTGCTAATCGTGTCACTTACTATGCCACAAGTGAATAATAAAAATCTAAATAAAATTACAATAAAATTAAAAAAACAGACTGTAATCTTCTGTGTGTCTAAATTGTATTGTTCTCTCAATAGTTCTTTTTTTAAAAATCCACAAGATTAAAAATGGGGTAAGAACACCAAATTTATAACAAAGTGAATGCCAGATAAGCTTCTTTAGGGTTAATCTCACAATTATCTGATCAGATCATTAACAACATATTCATTTCTTGAATCCATAACATTGTATAAACCTAATATAACGTCATCAACATTTCAAACAAGTCAAAGAGAAGATGAGATCATATAACTATATAAAGGATTTTTTGGCAACAAAAAATCATGGAACTAAAACATTCCATAACTATAATGAGTAGTACAAAGAAAGGGGAGAGGAATGTAATTTTCATATATAAGGTGCATTATTTTTATTGTATCTACAAAAGAAGCCTGTTAAAGCCTTGAAAAAAATCTGTGCAGTTATAAAGATGAGAATTCAATTCCTAAAACAATGTTTGATTGAATTAAAGATTAAGACTGTTAAAAGTAAAATGGAAGAAGTTGGTTTATTTGATCAAAATTAAAATAAACTCTCCCCTCCAATGATTTCTTTACAGTCTTTTTATTGACATTAGGACTCAAAAAGCTTATTTTTATGGATTTGCTTATAGGTAAGGGATGGGATATAAGATGAAGAAATACCTTTTTAACTTTATGGGAGGTGAAGAGTTACTAAATTTGTTTACAGCTGTTGTGATGAAGGTTAGAAGTCACTTCTTTTATATTTCTTTTCTTTTTACCATTTTATATTATATAAACCGATTCTTTATATTTTCTTGAACTTTTTATTCTTTTTTTCTCCATATTTAGTTTATGTTTCCAATATTGTAATTAAAATTCTTAATAAAAATTATATTTTGAAACAAAAAAATGAAAAATGTGAACAAGGCCTTTGCCAGGTACTAGCCAGATGCTGTCTCAAAAGAGTATGAAAAAGTAATTTTATTTATAAGAAACAAAGCAACAGTGAAGAGACATAATACATGCATGTTTCTTATTTATATATTTGTATTATTTTTAAAAACAAAAAAAATCTGTTATTCACTGCAAATCTGGTATTTATATAGATGCCAAATAGAATAGAATAGAATAGAATAGAATAGAATAGAATAGAATTTTTATTGGCCAGGTGTGATTGGACACACAAGGAATTTGTCTTTATATCGCACACAATCATCCCCGCCACTATTATTAATTACATTAAATAAGTATCAGAAAATAAAAAGTTAACTTCAGTGAAGTAATGAACAGAGAGACTACTTTTTTTTGATAAGCTTCTTCTTTCTTCAGCAACAGAATTCCTACAATTTCACAATATTCAAGTACTTTAGATTGTCAAGGTACTAATTTTGTGGATGGAGACATCCTTCCCAGGTAGACCAGACAGGAAACATGACCAGATGAGCTAATTCTACTTCACTCTGAAGCTAATTAATAGAATCTTGCAAGTCTGAAAGTATACATCTTCTGGGGTTTTTTTATGGCCTGATAAGTTAGGGAGGATCCCTTTTGAATTTATTTCTCTTTCCGTTGTGCAACAGATAACTGCTTCCTTTGTTATCTGTTGTTTCCTAGGCAGAACCTCTGCCCGCCTCCCAATATCATTGCGACATACCATGGGCTGTACTGGTTTCTGCATGGTAGGATGTAAAATGGCATGAAAGCATTTAACAGAAAATTGCTCTGTTGTACATCAACAAAGCACTTCAGTAAACTAAACTTTCATAGTACCCAAATTATTGGGATAAATGATAGAGAAAAGTAGATTGACCCAGGTTTATCACAATTACTATTTTTTCTTCCTTTTATTGCACTTCAAGGCATCAGTCTTTACAGGAAGAATGGTTTGATTTATCTGCATCTTGGAAATTACTCAACCGTTTGAAATGTGAAGTATTTAATCTCATGCAACTTGTGTGTGTAACTGTTCATGTGATGATGTCCCTATTTTCTGTCTCTGTAAAGCTTGTGATCTGTAAAAAGTCAAATATTTCAATGGGGAGCTTAGTATACTATCTTCTATGAAAAGCTCTGAATTTCAGACTAGTGGTGTAAAAAGTGGTGTAAAAAATAATACAGCAACTTACAGCAACAACCGGAACCAGACATTCATCAATAAGAGTGTTACCTGTTTTAGAAAAGTCTATTGGTCCTACACAATGCTTGGCCAGTAGATAAAATTAGCTAGATGTCTAATTTAGTTCTTCTCCAATTAACCACAACTTCCCTGGGTTGTTATCTAGCAAGTTAAGCTTTTCTAGGTAGAGCAGGAAAAAGTTTTTGCTTAGCGCTAATGTACATGACAGAATTAGACCAGAATTGTTAAACTGTCCTCTACATTAGAGCCAAGCCAAAACTTTTTCCTGTTCTAGCTGGAAAAGCTTTACTCCTTAGGCACAATAGGAAAGAATCCACAGAGTTTATTTAGCTGGGATTAGGTATCCATGGATCCCTGACAGGTTCACATGCTGGGTTGTACAGATTGTCCAGTCAGAGTATGAAAAAAATGAGATTATATCTTAGCTTTATATCTATTTCTGTATACACATCTTTAGTATAGGACTCTAGGAGGAAAAAACAAATTAAAATCAGCAATAAAAACATCAACAAAAAATCCAAACAGAACTTGCCTCAAGTAACAGACATATCCATATATCTACAGCCTTCAAAAAATAGGTTCACAATTTCCTGCTTCAATGTTGTGGAGCAGGAGGGAGAAAAACATATTTTAATGCTTTGCACAAAGCTATTAGTGTCTTCCTGAGACTTAAGCATGTAATGCTATTGATTCATTATTCCTATTTTGATTTATGGATTATTCCCTATTTTTAAATGTATGCCCATTTAGATGAAACATTGTGAACAAATTAGCCCAATTCTAATACAAGTCTGCTTAGTAAATTTAGGATTCCAACTGATACCTTATAATTAGCTAAGGCATACTGTTCTTTAATATAGTTTTAATTAACTATATACCATATTAGCAATATTATAAAGAATGAAAAAAAACAATAATCTCTAACTCATATTTTCACTCAAGGGGATAACTATCAAGCTATTTCTCTTTATATTGTCAGTTCTCTGAGTAATGCAGCCAGGAGCAAATTTTCTAACCTTTTATTATCAAGAAGTATCATCCAGCTCAAAGGGAATTCTTTATGTTGAACTTTTTTGGTATATTTTTTCTCTTAAATACCCAAACTATTTCATTCCTTAAGGGTATTAATTTAAACTTAATTAAATTGTATTATTTAGGGCAGTTTTCCAAATTTATATCAAGATGTTGCGAATGGTGAACCCTATTAAATAGGTTAGTGTTATAATGCTGCAACTTTAAAAACCCATATTTCTGGAATAGCCATAATCATGGTTTTTATAAAATCTTTTTTTTAAATAATGCAATCTTTGGTTTTGGTCTACTTAGATGTTTCTCAGATTAAAGATTAGCCCGGGACCACTTCTTTACTGCTTTATGTAACACCCATAAATTAAACACGAAATATTCTGATCTGCTTTCTACAAATTTTCTAGCAAAAGTGAGTATCGTTTTAAAGAATAGGCTAAAAGACTGAATAGAGTAAATAAAATGTCAGCTATAGAATCTTTTAGTCATACTTTATGAGGTCTTCTGTATTATTTAGATAGAATTTATGTCACCTCTATCCTGTAGGCAAGTTAACTGTTAAATTCATATTAAATAGACCCTACATTGTCTTTTAAGTAAAAATTGCAAATGTGACTTAAGTATTTTTTTTTCCGTTTTTGTTTCCAATATTATATTAATGGAAGAGAAAAAAATGCAATTCTGAAATCTTGTTACATAAACATGGGTTGGTCAAGGCGTACACCAGAAAAATGAGATTTCACACTAAGGATCTTTTCATTACTCCATAAATTGTTTACCCAAGGTGCTTAACAAATTCAAATTAATATTACTCGCTAAATAATGTATTCTCTTCTTATTTTAGCAGCCAATCTGTATCTACAAAGTACATCACTGTATAAATTATATTTTTAACTATTAAAAACATAAATTAGTCATATCTAATCTGTATTAAAATAATTCTGGTTTAAATAATAAGTATCAGTATGCTCACAAGAGTGATAATTTTATAATTTTATTTACATTGAGTAGATCAGAAATAAATAACTGGTTGAACTAGCATTAGAAAAAGTATAATTTCTCAGAACTTCTGCTGAGATACCAAAAGATCAGATTTTGCCATTTTTAATGCAATAATGTGACTCTCTAAAACAGGGGTGTCAAGCTTTCTGTGTCACATTGTCATCATGTGATATACTGCAAACTTTTCCTCCCTTCATTAAACCAGGGAATGGCCAGTGCATGACACATCCAGTCCATGGTCTGCGAGTTTGACAACCCTGCTCTAAAACATGATAACACTATTTTGAATGGTTTCTCTTCCATTCTATTAATAAGTCTAATGGTTTCAAATTTTAATAATTAAATGTTTGGTGTATTACAGCATTAGGGTAGAAACCAGAAGACTGTGGGTTATGAAGCCAGCTGGCTGACCTTGGACCACTCACTTTCTCTCAGCCCTAGGAAGGAAGCAATGACACACCACTTCTGAAAAACTTTGCCAAAAAATTTACAGGCACTTGTCGCTAAGAACTAGACATAACTGAATGGAGGGGGTGGGGAGTCAGATAAATAAGTCTCTTACAATTTTGTAAAATAAAATCAGTACATCATACTTAAGCATGGGAATTCCAGTAAAATATTATACCAAAAGAATGAGCTTCCTTGCTTTTGCATAACTTTTGAAACGTGGATTTCATTTTGAAGAACACTAATCTAACATCAAAATCAAGAGAGAGAGAAAAAGAAAGGGTTCTTCTCATACAAGAACATGTTTTTAAATCAACTGCTCTTAAACAGCTCTTAAGTTGCTGCAATTTCCAAAACAACATCAGCCTATGAGCCATCTGAGACTCTCTTTTCCAGGACATCTGCACTGAGATAACCAGCCCAAGCTATCTGCAATTTCCTCTTCTCAGTAAATGTCTCTCTTTTTCTTTCATTGTAATTTTCTCTGTAGAGTGAGAATGAAATCAGACCCCTCATCTTATGTTTATTTTGAAAAGTAAATATAATTTGTATAAAAAGCAAAAGCACAGACACTTCATATAGGATCATGGAACCATTGCACTGTTTTCCATTTGTCTATATTGGCTTTAAACTGGTAAGCCTGGTTATCTGTTAGTAAGTGCACTCTGGCACTGTCTAGCAGGTATCATGTGGGTTAGTAATCCGTACTTTGAGAATTACTGTCTCTTCATTTAGTAAGCCTTAAACACAGCAAATAAATAAGCATATTTACCTTTTGGTAAATAAGCATATTATGAGATTTTGTTCTTTTTAATATCTGTAACAGGGATGCAAATGTGTTGTTCAAAAGTCACATACATTTTTAATTATCTTTTTTGATGGCCTTTTTGAGAAATTGTCCATTCCTGCAAAAAGGCTTTAGATTCATCATTTTAGTACTATAGCTTTCAATGTACTCTCACCATAATTTTCAATAGCTTTCAATGACCCTTTTTGAAATAAATAAAAAATAGTTTGACTTCCTAATCAGGTGTGATGCTGCAACTTCAAATTTGTTTTTTTTATATATATTTCTGATATGCAACAATTTATAAAGTTAAATGAGCATAAGCAACGCCAGTGGGAATATTAGTATAATGATTATTATGAAGAGTTTGATATATTGTGCTAGATGAAGAATAAAAATATGTATATGTGGAATGCAAGCCAGATCACTTTAATGAAGTAATATATTTTATTTGCAAGCTGTATATCTGAAGATGTTTATAATCTAACTTCCATTGAAGTAAGTGATGAAATACCAATTGATTACAGAGACGAAGTGCATAGTGTGTTTCTCAGCATGAGAAATACCGAGAATAGGATATTTATGCTTCAGTTTTACAAAACAACAACAAACCATCTGGCTATCCTAATTATAACCATATTAACTTTTTTTTTTAACAATTTTCATTTCCATATAAAATGGGACAATGCTCGAATACAGGTCTCTTTTCTTTTTCTCTTTTTTCCCTTTTTTCTATATGCATTCAAAGCATTCCCTAGCTTACTGCATGACAACAAATTTTATTCAGCAGTGCTAATAGAAACAACCAAGATATATGATAGAAACCTTTCTATTATTACTATGTTGTATTGGCAGATAACTGAGGTTGAAGATTATTGCTCAAGGTTATAATGGATTATATCTTCTATAAATTACCACTGTAACTGAATTAATGTAGCTATTTTAAATATTACTTTATCCTAGTAGACAGTTTGCTTGAATGTGAAACAAATCTCTGGATCTTCTCCAGGCTTTAAAGGCTTGGCATAGTTGCTTCAAGGCTACTGTAATCCACCAATGACTTCCACCATGATAGCATAAAAACCATATTCATAGAAACAAAAGATTTTCCTAGTTATGCTTTGTATATTCCAAGATACAGGAATGTATTTTAGGAATGGTTATTATGAATTTGTAAAGATCAGATGAGACAAAATGCTAAACAAAATCCAAATGTCTTTGTAAGGAGTTATATGTTTTCTCTTATTTATAAATGGTTAATTCTAGAGAAAAATTAATAGCAATAGCACTTCGACTTATAGACCGCTTCACATTGCTTTACAGCCCTCTCTAAGAGGTTTACAGAGTCAGCATATAGCTCCCAACAATCTGGGTCCTCATTTTACTGATCTCAGAAGGATGGAAGGCTGAGTCAAATGTGATATTTGATCTGCCAAATTGCAGGCAGCCCGCAATCAGCAGAAGTAGCCTGCAGTACTGCATTCTAACCACTGTGCCACTGCTGCTTATTATATTCATTTTGTAAAAATATGTATGGTAGACTTCAAACTACGCTCCCCTTACTATTTGTCTTTGATTCTATATTAATTTTGTTGTTCTACCCCACTTGATTAGAAATACTAGTAACAAGTTTTCAATCAAACTAAGTATAATACACATCAGTAATGTCCATTGGAATGTTAATGTCAAGTGCAGGAAATTAGGAGTCCAGGTAGTTCAAATGAATATAAGTTTATTATATGCTAATGCTCTCTACATACTACTAACAGTCAAAGAAAATTGGTGGCAGATAAGAGTCAACTGTATTCAAGGTGGACTGGAAGGGACTCAAGACTGATTATGCATTTGACCCCTCCCTCAGACTCATCTGGGTAATCTCCTACATTTGGTTATTCTTGATATTTGGTCTTGAAAAGAAATTATGTAATAGTGAATGCAAATATGGTTCTTGATAACAATTAACATCCATCTGATTAATATAATACATCTTCATAAACAATTTTGCATAATAATAAATTGACTCATTTGACAGTAGTATTTAACAAATGTAATACATGAATAGAATATTTAGAAGATAAAGAGCACTATATAAATAATTATATACTGTATATTGGTTTATCTTTGCTTCAAAGACCAGCCAAATTCTAAACTTTTCATTTGGAAAGAAATGCTAAGTGACTTGAAAATAATGTTTGGTTGGTTTTATTCATTTTATGCTTTTACTATCTGTGACTGAATCACAATTAGTAATAAATTGCATTATGTCATGGATCATATATGAAATACTCAAAAGCAAATTCCCAAGAATCAAATATCTATTATTGGCAGAGAAAATATGCTGTCACCATGATAGCAAAATAAATTAATGTATTAATTTTTAAGATCCTATTTCTGATTAGCATAGAGCTCTTGATAACTAAAAGCAGCTGGCCAGTACCTCCATTTTCTATTTAACATATTCTGCAAACATCCAGATGACCACTATGTGTCAGCAAAAAAATGTAAATAAAAATCTCTGCTGCACATATGATTGATGTATTTTCCCAGCCAAGATATGATAGACATAAGTAATACTCATTTTAGAGCACAAAAATGATGTTCAAATCATAAGTAATGTTCCCCTATTTTGTTTTTGAAAGCATGAAACAATCCCAAATCTGGAAAAAGTGATACTTCTCAAATAGCTTCTTGTGTGATGCGTGAGTATTGAATATCTTTGGATTGCTTAAAATTGCTTAAATTGTCACTTTAAATTGGTATTTCTCTTTGATATTTACAAGATTGCTATTCAAAGTATCATTTTGAAAATATGCACAAATGACTGTTAGAAATGTTTGTACCTCATGAATATTTGATTAAAAATAATAAAATGCTTGTACAGTTAAAAGAAAATATCAGAAACAGAGAAAATAGCTTCATAAACAGAACTGGCCACTTTACACTTACAATCATGTTGCCATGAAGTTTGAAAGTAAAGTGCACATGTCACACATCAAATATGGGGACTAATTTGAAACTTGCTGCATTTGGCTCAACATAGTTTCTGCCTACTGTTAAAATATTGACATAGAAACATTTTTAATGTTTAACAGCTTTAGAAATAAAATTTGTTGCATACTAATCAGCATCCATTCATTATTTAAGTTTATTAATGTAATGTTAATGTCCCCCTTTTTGATATTATATTGCCATTTTCCAAACAAATGAATATTATCTACAGTACAGTTAACCCCCGTCCCCTGTAAATGACAGTTTCTGTTGTAGTTAATTTTAACAGTACCAGATCTGAACTACAAAATCTGCACAACTGGTAGATTAATGAAGAGAAGTATCTTCAGTCCAGTGATTATTCAAATTTTTGTAGCCCAGATGTGGTAGTTCTAGACAATTTGTCAGGTTTAGACTGAATGTTGACAAACACAATAAATATGAACATTCCTAGCATATCTCTGACATATTAGACAAATAGGATATGTCTAATTTCATATTGGATCCAATATGAATAATGGTGATCTGGCTAATAAACATATAACAACAAAATTAATTCTATTATTTTACTTTTTTATTTTTTCATTATTTTCTTTGTGGCATGGGTTATTTATTAGGATTATGGATTCAGATGAATTCTAGAATACTCATGGAGTTTCTGTTAAAGCTATATATTGATTTGTTTAATGCTGGATCTAGGATTGATTTTAGTTGGAAATGTATACAAGCAGGCAAACTTGCAAAACAGGCCTCCTCGGCATGATCATGCAGAACCTACCGTAATTCTCTAAAGAGTAAAATACTCTATTTGCATATGGAAGCAGACCTATTTTAAGACTCTCTTTAGTGCATGCTACATCTAAAAATAAGGGAGGGAGAGTTACAAAATCAAGTCCAGGAAGAACTCTACAACTTCTTCATGTTTATTTCCCAAAGATTTATCCGTTAACCCAATAAAACAGGGGTGTCAAACTTGCATCATCATAGCATCGTCACATAATGTATCAGGACTTTTCCCCCATTCGTTAAACTGGGAATTGGCATGGCCAACATGTTGCTCATCTAGCCTATGGGCCAGGAGTTTGACAGCCCTGCAATAGAAGCTTGCTTTCCATCTAGAATCAACTAGCCCATTCAATCTAGTAAGTCAGGACATAATGATTGCTTCTATTCATTCTTCTAATATGAAGTATCAAAATGTTTATTTAACACCAAGCTGCTGCCTGGCAAAACCCTCTCACTGTTTTCTACCCTCTCACAGATCTTCTTAGAAAGTGACTGTGACTGTGATATATGTCAGCAATCCTATTCTGGAACTGCATCTACATTTTCAGACCTAGAGTGGTCCACTTGCTATTTGTACTTTGCCACATTATACATCCAGAAACTCTACTTATGCCATTTTATAGCATTTTAGGTTATCTGAAAGCTATTCCATTTAGATTATGAATGTTTTACTTGTGTTGCTTAAATTTGACTGAGGGAAAGCTAAATATTTATGACCTGAGATATTTCTGCATTACATATTTTACAACACTTTGTTCAGTGCTTTGAACACGAAGAACTTGTTTTTTTTCCCAGAGAAAACAACCAACTTAACTCTTAATATTTTACACTAAAATAAAAAGGTACTGAGATACTGTGGGGTTTAGAATAGAATAGAATAGAATAGAATAGAATAGAATAGAATAGAATAGAATAGAATAGAATAGAATAGAATACTTTATTGGCCAAGTGTGATTGGACACACAAGGAATTTGTCTTGGTGTAAATACTCTCAATATACATAAAGAAATATACATTCATTAAGAATCAAGAATCATAACGTACAACACTTAATGGTAGTCATAGGCTACAATCAACAATCAAATCATACTAGGAAACAGGCAAGTGGGAGGGGATGGGTGATAAGGAGTGGTGAGAAGATTAACAGTAATAGTAGTGTATACTTTGTAAATAGTTGAACAGTATTGAGGGAATTATTTGTTTAGCAGAGTGATGGCTTTTGGGAAAAAACTGTTCTTGTGTCTAGTTGTTCTGGTGTGCAGTGCTCTATAGCGTCGTTTTGAGGGAAGGAGTTGAAACAGTTTATGTCCAGGATGTGAGGGGTCTGTAAATATTTTCACAGCCCTCTTTTTGACTCATGCAGTATACAGGTCTCAATTGAAGGCAGGTGGGTAGTAATTGTTTTTTCTGCAGTCCTAATTATCCTCTGAAGTCTGTGTCTGTCCTGTTGGATTGCAAAACCAAACCAAACAGTTATAGAGGTGCAGATGATAGACTCAATAATTCCTCTGCAGAACTGTATCAGCAGCTCCTTGAGCAGTTTGAGCTTTCTGAGTTGATGCAGAAAGAACATTCTTCATTGTGCTTTTTTGATGATGTTTTTGATGTTAGGTGTCTATTTTAGGTCATGTGATATAGTAGAACCTAGAAATTTGAAGGTCTCTACTGTTGATACTGTGTTGTCTAGTATTGTAAGAGGAGATAGTATAGGATAGTATAGTTTCTTTGAAAATCTACCACCATTTCTACGGTTTTGAGCATGTTCACTTCCAGATTGTTCTGGTTATACTACGAGGCAAGTTGTATAACCTCCTGCCTGTATGCAAGATTCATCGTTGTCTCGAAGGAGACCAATCACTGTTGTGTCATCAGCAAACTTCAGTATTTTAACAGATGGATCGTTTGAGATTCAGTCATTGGTATATAGGGAGAAGAGAAGTGGAGATAGCACACAGCCTTGGGGGGCTCCTGTGCTGATTGTACAGGTATCGGACGTAATTCCACCTAGTTTCACCTGCTGCTTCCTGTCTGTTAGGAAGCTTATGATCTAGTTTCACCTGCTGCTTCCTGTCTGTTTAGGAAGCTTATGATCCACTTAGAAGTGAGTTCAGGTACTGCTAGTTGGTTTAATTTAATTAGAAGAGTGTCTGGAATGATGGTATTGAATGCTGAACTGAAGTCTACAAAGAGGACGCTTGTGTAGGTATTTGGAGATTCAAGGTGTTGTAGGATGTAATGCAGAGCCATGTTAACAGCATCATCTGTCAATCTATTTGCTCGGTATGCAAACTGAATGGGATGTAACAGCAGGTCCATTATGGTTTTCAGGTGGGACAGCACAAGCCTTTCAAAGATTCTCATAACAGATGTTATAGCAACTGTTCTGTAGTCATTCAGTTTCTTGATGAAGGGCTTCTTTGGCACTGGGATGATGGTAGAACGTTTGAAGCAGGAAGGAACATAGCACATCTCTAGTGATCTATTGAAGATTCAGGTGAAGATGGGGGCCAATTGGTCAGCACAGACTTTTAAGCAAGAAGGAGTTATCTTGCCTGGCCCTGGTGCTTTTCCTGGCTTCTGTCTGTGTAATTGATCTTGTACTTCTTTTTCTGTGATCACCAGAGGTTGTGAGCCCAATGGATTGGGGCCAGTTGTAGGAGGCTTATTGTTGGTGTGTTTGAGATGTGGGTTATGGAGATAGGTGGCTGTAGTTTCTTTTCAAACCTGCAGTAAAACACATTCAGGTCATCTGCTAGTTGTTGATTTCCTTTTGCCTGGGAAGGAGGTTTGCTGAAGCTAGTGATGTTTTTAAGAGTTTTCCACATATTTGCTGATTCATTTGTTGAGAAATGATTTTTTAACTTTTCAGAGTAGATTCTTTTTGCTGCTCTGATCTCTCTTGTTTCTCTTGTGTTTGTATAGCATTCTGTCATCTTTTCTGTATAAAGAACATCCAGTTACTCTCCATTCTTTTTAGCCTTGCTTTTATTTCCCTATCTCTTATTAATGTTTATTTTCCTAAGGTTAGTCAAGGACTTTAAAATGGCACTGCTTCAGTGCTCCCTCCATTTCAAATTCTATTCTTAAACTGCATTGCATACCAGTTGTCTGAAGCCAATAGCTCCTAATCATTCTTCACCCTGTTGTCAGTACTTTATCACCCTTGGTCTACCTGACAACAAAGACTACTGCACAGCTGAGAATTTTCAGGGCCATGAAAATTGCCCACTGCACATGATTAATTGGTAGTTCTGTGCTCTAAGAAGCCATATAGCCATGGCTAACCCAGTACTTCTCCTTTCTGCAACTCCCATGTTACTTTCACATATTAGATGCAAAAGATAACTCTATCTGCAAAACAAGCAGGTAAGGTTTTTTTTAATGTTTAGCTCACATAGGCAGATCTCATTTTATATTTCAACCCTGACATTAACTTCTTGTGCAAAATTCATAATGAATGTGAGCATATATTTATATTTGAAATCAAGTAATTACTAATGTCAACTTCATTTTTACTTGGTGACACATGCAGGGAGTATAATGAAGTACTTCACCTTGTGGAAACTGAATAATCAAACATGTTATTTTTCTTATCAATAATTACTGCATGTTTATGGACCAATTTGCAAATAATAAATGAAATTCCCTAGAAAGCTTTTTCAGCTTCGATTAAAACATTAAGATACGGATATTGTAAAGCTCGATATCACTTGCAATTGAGCACCTACAGCTTCAAATTTATATTACTCACTGTGTAGAATAAAAATAAACTAATCTGTCAATTCACTTTTCTTCATTTTTCCATTTCTGTTCAGACATTTTATTCATTTAGAAAATTTATATAGCTGCCTTCTCACACACAGCAACTTGTTCTATTCTATATTGAATCTATTTTAATTTTTTTAAAAATTAGAATATTTGTCTAATATGTTCATTTTTATACACAGCATGCATAGGTTGATATCTTACTATGTATTTTTAGGGCTATAACTGCATTAAAAATAAAAAAGTGTGGATAAAATTGTAAATGCAACACCATATTTCATTAACCAATTGGGAAGCATATATTATACAGTATAAACTTGCATTAGAAAACCTAGGCACTGCTAGAAAGTTAAATGATACAACATTCAATATTATAATCATTCAAGAAATAAAAAAAATTATATTGGATATCTAGCCATAAAATGTGAAATAAATAAAATTATGAAACTTATAATTATAGCTGTTATTCTATATTTTATTATACTCATTATATATGATATTACATTAATATGGTACATTTGTATTTTTCAATTTTTTGAAAACAATCAGAAATTCATATATCATTCAAGGCATTTATATTTATTTTTATATTTCTGTATTAGTACTCAAATTTTGTTGTCCCTTATTCTCTTTTGATCAATGTAAAATTTACATTAAATTTAATGTTTCTATATTAGGATGAATAATATTACTTAAATGTTAGGGTTAATTAGCACTTGCAGTCACATATTATATTCAGTGCATATTTCTAATGAGATAACAAATTGTGTCCAATTAAAGTTTTATTCTGTTTCTTCTCCCCAACATCTCAACAGAAGGTCACTATGCTACTTTATCAGATCTCACTTCAAGGGTTGTTTTGCGGTGTGGAGGTGTTACTCATTTTTTGTTTTATTTTTTATTAGAAACATTGTTCTGTTTTAAACTAGATTTGTACCCAAAATAAACATGATATATTCTAAAGAAAATTGTTATTATGCAATAAGTAGAAATATTCAAATACTAATATGTAGTTTTAATACTCAGATGAAATTCTCAAGTAATGTAATTTATATTCATTATAAACTCATGAACAGAATTTTCATTAAAGACATATATATCTATCATTTATTTCTATGAATAGCATCATTAACTTTTATCACTAGAATTATATTTTATATTAAGATTGCTTTAATATAATATGAAAGTGTGTTTGCAGTTGACAAGAACAATCAACCACTATTCAAATATAGAACTTATTGCAATTGTAAGAAACTTTATATAGGAAATTATAGGATCCTTTAAAGTATTCTGGACAGGGCAGAGCAGGACACCAAACCTGATATACACAAATTAAATATCACTATGTTGGCCAGTTAGATATAACTAATTCTCATTATAGAAACAGAACACTTCTGGATTCCTAACAACCATTTTAATACCCAAGTAAGATGTGTGGACTATCTATAGTGTCCCTAATTTATTGCTTCAAAACAGAATAAAGAGTAGCATTTGTTTCTAAGCTAGTAGGTATCCTTCTTGAGAAAGATAATTACAGTTGAAAGACAAAAGCACTTGGAGCTTTGGCCTTGGATACATAGACACAGTAGAATATTTCTGTAATAAGTTCAATACATGGTTTGTTTGTTTGTTATTTCTATGGCTCACACTTTGCAAAATTTGAATTTGGCCAATATATCCCAAAAGTCATAAATGACTTAACTCATATTTCTTTCCCCATCTCCCAGCAACTATTGGGGTTTTACAAATATTAAAACATTTAAAAGCAAAGAGCAATAAATAACAAACAGCAAAAGGCAAAAGAACAACAATTGCAAAGAAAATAAATCTGAAAGGGAACAGAAAGGAAGAAAGAGACATCAACTATTCACTCTTGAGTTGAATAGAATTGTTGGCTTTTTTAATAAGGAAATAATGAAAAACATTCCGTCTTTGCTTACCATTTTATTATCTTACTCTACTGCTATCAATATCTCTCTGTAATTTAGAATAAAATTGAATGACAAAATTAAAAAGCAATTAAAATTAACAATAAAGGTATGTTTTTTAAAAAGGAATATTGTAACAAATTCCACACCTATGGAGTTTTACACAGCAGAGTTAAAGCCAAGTTACTGTAAGACAAACAATGTATTAGCCTAGACAAAAGCCATAAAGAACTTTAAAGATACTAGTGGGAACCTACTCCATAAATTCAACTAGGTTCTGACTTTGCATAAATTATGATAATTATGCAGCAAAATTCATTTTCAATTTTGACATTTGATACAAGTTGCTTTAAGAGTTCAAATCAATTGATAGAACTTCAGGGAGGCTTATGGCGCTGGTTCTAGTAATATCTCATAAAGCCCATATGGCTTGGTGCGTAAGTAGTTCTAGAATTATGTAATCCAACTGATATCTTCCCAATAATGTGGTTATCTGGGAAAAGAAACTAGAAATAATCTATTTCTAGGAACTGGGGACGAGACTGAAGCTAAGAATTCAAATAGTCTCCTACTGAAAATCAACTTGCCTCTCCTGGTATTATTCAGAAAGACACTTAAAATTGAATTCTTTTAAAGGACATTGATAAATTGAAATGACGTCCATGCACATTGATTTTTTTAAAATGATATTACTAATCAAGTAGGAATATTTTTCATCCTTTCATCCATTTGTCAAGCCCAACCAGCTTGCTACATTAGGGGAAGGGATGCCAGGGATGGCATAGGACTAACTCTTCTGTTGGAAGCCTACGTAATGAGGCCACAATGTTGCACGCTCCCTCCACCGGCTGACCAGTGTATTTCTGGCACTCGGGTGGGCAGCTCCTCTCACAGCTGACTGGTGGCATTTCCCTAACAGTGGATCGGTGGCATTTCCAGCACCCATATGGACAGATCCTCAACAGCTGACCGGCAGTGTTTCCAGCACCCCAGGTGGATAGTGCTAATCGGTTGAAGCAGCCAGAAGCCAGATGAACTGCCTAAAGCCATCGGATGCTGGCTACAGGACTGGGGAAGGGTCATGGGAATGGTTTCAACATGTACATTTAAACTGTGCTAGCTGCCAGTGATGACTATTTACAGTTCGTGCTCATTTCTGCCGGGTTCACAATAAGCCTGTATCAGGCAGCTGCCTGTTTCTGCATTTCTTTTGTTGAGGCCACGGACGAGTGAAACTATCTAGAGCAGGGGTGTCAACTCACAGGCCAAATGCGTCACACTCTGGCCACCCCCACCCCCATTTTAGCAAAGGGGAAAAAAGTCACAATATGTCATGTGATGACAATGTGACATCACGATTTGACACTCCTGATCTAGAGCTAGAAAGGCTTTGACTGTATTTTATTTATTGCAGATTGAAATATAGTGATATATTAATGAAGTAACTAAGTAAGTCTGAAGTTTCTTTTTTGACTTGTAAAGTCACTTTGATTTAGAGATTCATTTGAATTGTTTTCAAATAACCAATTCTTTCTACTATCATACTAAATAGAGTATTCCTACTCTTCTTCCCAAAATGTTCAGGGAAGCAGACCCTGTTACCAATGATCTAAAGAATGAAGGAAATGCACAAAATATTGTGCACACAAAATATTGTGCACACAAAATATTTACATTGTAGCAAAACAGTAGAACCTAACATTGACTGCTCCATCTAATTTAATCCAAAAGGTAACTATAATTACACCACCACCTTCTCATTTTCTGCTTTCTTTTTCGCTATTGTTCCTAGCATTATTGACTTCTCAATGGAGGTAGGTAAAAAAGTAGAGGAATCCCTGTGGGTTTCTAAGGTCATGTGGTCAGCATGCCTATGTGCCCAGGCACACAGAATGCTGTTACCTTTCCACCAAAGTGGTACTTATTTATCTACTCACATTTGCAAGCTTTTGATCTGCTAGGTTGGCAGGAGCTGGGGCAAAGACATGCCTTGTGTGGTGCTCAGTTCTTGAACCTGGGCTGCCTGCTTTCCAGCTGACAAGCCCAGCATCTTAACTGCTGAGCCACTTTGCTGCCACTCAACAGAAGTAGATCTTTCCATAAAGTGTCCAAAGTATGATAATTTGAACCCGGGTCATTTGTGTTTTAGATGGATGTTCTGGATTAATTTGTTTATGATGCATTTCTTTGTTTTCTTGGTTTTCCATGGTGTTCTCAGGAGTATTTCTCCAAGACTAGTTCATAAGTGCCAATACTCTTTTAAATCTTATTTCTATAAAAGTTCAACTATTGCTACAATAGCTATCACAGAGAAAAGTGCTTTCTGTCTAATTCTGGGAGGGTACTTGAATTTTTTTTTCCAAAATCTTCATTGCTAATCTATCAAATGTTAACATGTTTCTCTATGGTTTCTTTATTGTTGATAGGTGATCCAGAATAATAGAATTATTTACCATTCCATTTGTCATTGTAACTTCATTGTAATTATCTGTTGTTCATTGTAAATTCTAAATCTAGTAGTATGTGTTATTATTAATATAGTCTTGTTTAATCTTACTGCCATGCTCCTTACCTTTCATTAATAGAGATTCCAAATCATTTTTTTCTTCAGCTATCAGACTAATGTCATCAACACAACACAGGTTATTAGTACTTTAATTTTAAGCCTAGAGCTTTTTTTTTTAAATATAGTTTATTAATTTTTACAATTAAAACCAGTCACAATACATACACAAATAAGCAAAAGAAAGAAGGAAAGAAAAGAAAGAAAAGAGAAGAGGAAGAGAGGGAAAGAATTTTAAGAAAAGAAAGAAAGAAAGAGGTTACAGGATTAAAAGTATTCTTATTTTAACAGTTTGCAAGATCTTCTTTTGTTTTCATCACCTTAACTTGTGTCATATAACCACACCTGTTTTTAACTTATATCGCTACCTCGTTGTTATGTATTGATACTTTTCTTTTATGCCTTATAATATATTATTTATCTTTGGTCAATCCAATTATACCAACAATTCCAGCTGTCATAGTATAGTGAAGTGTCTTTGTTTTTTAGCGCCAAAGTCAATTTATCCATTTCTGCGCATTTTGAGATTTTTTCAATAATCATTTCTTCTGATGGAATTTGGTGTTGTTTCCAATGTTGAGTGAAGGCTAATCTGGCCGCTGTTAAAATGTGTATTGTTATGTATTTGGTTTTTTTGGAAATTTGCTTATCAAAAATCCCTAGTAGGAAGGACTCTGGTTTGTATTCGATCTGCTCTTTGGTGATTTCTTCCAACCAAGTTTTGATTTTCTTCCAATGCTTTTGGGTTTCTGCACAGGACCACCACATATGGAAAAAGGTTCCTTCTTTTTCCTACACTTCCAGCAATGCGGACTCATGTTGGGGTGCATCTTCGCTAACCTCGAAGGGGGGAGATGCCATCTATAAAACATTTTATAAAGATTTTCCTTGTATGCTGCCGATTTGGTAATCTTATTGTTTCTGCCCCAAACTTTCTCCCATTCCGCTAATGTGATGCTGCGCCCTACGTTCTTACTCCAAGCAATCATATTTCCTTTTACGATTTCTTCTTCTAGTTCTGTTTCTAATAAGTAGTTATAAAATTTTGTTATGTTTTTTTTTATTTGATCCTAATAAAATTTTATCTAACTGTTGCAGTTTGTTATTAATTCCGAATTCTTTTTTGTCTTGTTTATATCTGCTTTGAATCTGAAGATAAACCCATTGATCAATTTTATGTCCTTGCTCTTGAAGATCCAGCCTCGGTTTCAGATTTCCTTGTGGGTCTAATAAGTCTTTATATTTAATCATTTTGGTAAGCTCCAAATTGTTTGGGTGAATCATTGCCTCCATTGTTGAAATCCATACTGGTACTTTTGTATAATGTTTTTTCCTTATTTTCCTCCAAATTGTTAATAGTGCGTCTCTAATTAAATGTCTATGGAAATATTTTTGACTGGTTTTCCCTACGTCCCATAGAAAGGCGTGCCACCCCCTTTGTAAATCATGGCCTTCTAGAAATAGTATTCTTTTATTGGTTAAACTCACCCAATCCTTCAACCAAACTAATGAGGTGGCCATATGGTATAACTCCCAGTTTGGAAATGCTAACCCTCCCCTGCTCTTCATATCCTGCATTGCTTTTACATTTATTCTGGGTTTTTCCCTTGCCAAATAAATTTCAGGGTTGTTCTATTGAGTTCTTCAAAAACTTTTTATGTAATTTAATTGGGATCATTTGGAATAAATACAAAAATTTAGGGAGAATATTCATTTTAATAGTAGCAATTCGGCCTAGTAGTGAAATTTGAAGTTTCCCCCACGTTTCTAAATCTTTCTTTACCTGATGTATCAGTTTATCATAATTGCTTTCTTTAAGTGTCTTACAGTGTGGGGTTAGCCAAATTCCTAAATATTTCACTTTCTTTGTCACTTGTATCTGCATTATTTCTTCTAGTTCTATTTTCTGTTTTTCTGTTAGGTTTTTGGTCATTAATTTGGTTTTTTTTTTTGTTTATTTTAAGTCCCGCTACTGCTCCAAATTTCTCTAATTCACTCATCAATTTTGGTCCCCTGTCTTTTGGTTCTTCAAGGAAGAAAATCATGTCGTCCGCAAACGCTTGCAATTTATATTCCTCTTTCTTAACTGTTAATCCCTTTATATCTGAATTCCGCCTAATTCGTGTTAATAATGTCTCTAATGCTAATATGAAGAGCAGGGGAGAGAGTGGGCAACCCTGTCTCACTCCTTTTTCTATCTTTATTGGGCGGGTGCATTCCCATTCACTATTATATTAGCTTGTTGTGTGTCATATATAGTTGTTATAATATTTTCAAATTTGGTACCCAGATTCAAATTATAAATTTTTTGAATTAAAAATTGCCAATTCAAATTATCGAAAGCTTTTTCTGCATCTAGAAACATAAGTGCTACTTGTCTCTCTGGGTGGGCTTCATAAAATTCTAGTACGTCTAATACTATTCTTAGATTATTCTTTATTTGCCTAGTTGGAAGGAATCCATTTTGATCTTCATGTATATACAAGTTTAGCAATCTTTTTAATCTGTTTGCTATAATAGAAGTGAATATTTTATAATCAGTATTTAAGAGTGAAATCGGCCTGTAATTGTTTATATATCTGGGATCTGTATCCTCCTTCGGGATCAGCGAGATCAGTGCCCCCCTCCATGAGTCCGGCATCCTAGCTGCTAGTAAAACGTCATTAAAAACTTCCACCATAAGTGGTCCGATTTGATCTGCTAGGCGATAGCAGATCAAGCCTAGAGCTTTAATAGTACAACAAAGCAGGCCTCTGTTATAGCAAAGTATTCGGCCTTATTATATGATGAACATTGGCTGAATACATTTTAAGTATTATCATCTATGACTGAAAATATTAAGGTATCCAAAACACGGAGCATACTTAGAGTTTGTGATAATAATTAGAGTTGCCTTATTGGTAAGATAGGCAGCATATAAATTTAATAAATACATGAATAAAAATAATTTTTGCATATGGGGATTTTGGGGGGAAAGGGTTGTCTTGGGAAGGAAGGAAAGGAAGGAAGGAAGGAAGGAAGGAAGGAAGGAAGGAAGGAAGGAAGGAAGGAAGGAAGGAAGGAAGGAAGGAAGGAAGGAAGGAAGGTTGGTTTATCATGAAGACTGGTGTTTGAATATGTTTGAAACTGTAAATCCCTCATTTCCCAGTCAGCTAAAAAGTAAAAAGCTAATTAAGAGCCACTGAATCATTTCTTGTTTCCTGGTGATAGATGTTTTTCATTTTGATCCTTAATATTACTGTGTATATCTTCCAGGGATAATTCTATAATTCCCTAGATCTTGATGTACTCACTGTCTTCCCTATCTTCTACAAGCCTTAAAGTTGAATACAAAATGGACAATATTCTGAAAAATTGTACATGGTCTAAATATATATTGATACTTAATCCTAAATGAGGTCAATCAGATTCCTTCCAAATTACAAATAGTATTTAGTAAATCTAATTGTATATAATGTAATAAAGTATAACATTTGATTCAATAATCATTCTCATATCATCTTTTTTTTTAAAGAAGATTTATGCTTATGAAATATTTTTTTAAAAAGGAATATAATCTAGACCAAATAAAACATCTGATCTGTTAAGTAAGATTTTGCTATGCACAGAAAGACATATTTGTTTCATTTAAAATTAAGCATCTGTTCAGAAAGAAACGTAATACTAAACTTCATGGCTAAAAAATTACATTTCTTATAGGAAGGAGATTTGCTTAGCAATATAACATGTGAATGGATGCACATGTGTCATTTCATTATATGTAAATATTTCAGAATAAAGAATTGCAAACTTTTTTTCATGGTACTTTTTGCATCTCCCAGTACATAAAAAATAACAAGAATGTTTATGATGTTTATGTATTTATTTGAGTAATTATTCCAGGATTTTCTTTTTTTATATTAACAATTAACAATTTTTAAGTAACTGAAAAAGAACTAATATTAGGAACTGAAGCATGATGAAGATTGGAAATGAACACAAGAAGGCATCTGGCAGAAAGGAGTTAAACTGACTAAGCCAGTCATATATTTTACTTGTCTTAAACGTACTTTGAAAATGGACAAAGATCCCTAATATAGAATGATAGGGATTGCCAGTATGACACTTTTAGAAGATTATGAAAAACCATTAAAGATGCATCTCTTACCTGACATTATAGAATTTGAAGGCATGGAAGACAACAAAAGTGAGATTACCAAAATACAAAAGACAAACTGAGAAAAGGATCTGGACATGAAACAGCTGTTACAAGAAATTCTGGATGATGCCTCTTTATGGGATTCGCAAAATAGGCTGGCGAAGGCAAGTTTGAATGGAAAAAGACCAATGACAGATTAAATCTGTGATGCCACTGTAATGATTTAAAAGTCAAGATTGTGATGTACAAAAAGAAGGAATATAAAGTTGGACAATTGCATCAGGAATAAATTATTTCTCTGATACTTCTAAAGGCCTTTTTTGCTGAACCAGAATGGAAAAGATGATGATTTGTGGATTTTGCTTAGGTAAAAGTTAGGCTTATGGAAAGAAGTTTTTTTTTTTAATTTGTAATTGTAAAAAAGAGTAAAAAGTTACTATGTTAGTTTATGCTCAGTGTAGTGACAGTTGGAAGCCACTTCTTTATTATTGTCTTTGTTTCTTTTTTATTTTCTCCTCTTATTTTCCTTTTATCGCCTGTGTCTTCTGAACTTCAAATTTACTTTTTGTAGTTTAATGTGTATTATTTACTATGTTTACTAAAAACATATATTAAAAATATTAAAAAACAAAAACAAAAAACTCATATAGGTTTGCTAGCTGCAAGTTATTTTCATTTTTCAAGACCAAGAAATGTGATTACTTATTCAATATTCAAATGTCTTCAATTTATATAGTTTAAAAAGTTTTAAAATTTTCAACCCTTTATTATTTAATATAGGACTTATTACTAATTTATTTTTATTACTGTACATTAAATAAGTAAATTAATTAATTAGTTAATTAGATAATTAGTCACTTGGGATTTTTTTAAGATTGATTGGCTGTCCAACTTGTATGCTGATTTAAACAGCATCCATGAATAAAAGCCAAAGTACAATAATATTCAAATTAAAATGTAAGTCAATAACATTGACAAAAACTAGCAAACAAAATGAAATATCAATCATATAGAATTGGACCTATCAATAGATATGCAATCTCCCAAAGATGGTTTTATCTATCATACATACCCAATGCATACCCAAAGCTTTTTAAAGCTTTCTGAATGTCAGAGTGTGGGAACTATGATTCTTTGTTCTTTGTGTACGTGCTAGGACAACGGAGCCTTCTGGTAGTTGGCTGGAACACGAAGCAAGGAGCAAAGACAAATTGTTGCCATTTCTTAACCAGAACTGTAGCAAACTTAAACTCTGCAGCCTTGTATGCTTTATGCGAATGATCAGTGCATGTTGTGTGATGTAATGCATTTGTGATAGGACATTAACAAAATTGCTACGTTAACAAGATTGCTTCTAATAAAAGAGGGTTTTGGAGTTCTCTCTGCGCTCTCATCCCAAGACAACTTTGCGAAGTGTCTTCTTTTCATGAGAGACCACCACAACTGGTGACCCCGATGTGATCTACTCAAAAGAGATACGTCTTTGGCACACCCATTCTCATCGTCTGGAATAGACTTGGTGCACCTCATCCGCTTGAATCGCTGGCGACAACGGATCCCTCGTGAGTATGGGTGGTAGATTCTCTAAGGAGCAGGCAGCTCACATTCAGGAAATCAGAGAATTGACCAAACGAAATTTTTTTACCTTTAAAAAGGGGGGCTCCCTTCATGCCCCCCTCCCAAAAACCTCTATTGAGGAACTCCTAGAATACATTTGGCAACACTGCCCTTTTTATCCGGTTAAAGGCAGTATCAAAACTACAGTATGGAAGGAGATTGGAAAATACCTTCATGCAAGTCCTAGGGCCCCTTCTTCTATATTAATTGCTTGGAGGGTGGTTTTTGAGGCTCTCTCCTCTCTAGAGCAACCCCTACTGGGCCCCCTTTCTGGACCCCCTCCCTATGTGAATCCTGCTGTACAACTCTTGCCCCCTGCTGTGGCACCTGTGTCTCTTAAACCGACTGCCCGCCTGGAGGCAAATGAGGTTGGTAAACCTCCTCCCCCTTCTCCTGACCCCCCCTCACCCAATCCCTCTTCTTCTCTTGTTCTCCCTTCTGTGCCTTCCTCTCCTGCCTTACCCCCTCCTATGGGCGCAGTTCATGCTGCCATCGCTGCAGGAGTTAGAACTGGTGAGTTAGATCACTCTGACTGCCCATCGGCGTTCCCGTTAGTTTATGCACAGAACGCGCAGGGACAAAACGTCCCACACTGGGAACCCATCCCTGTTCAATCAATCAAGGATATCAAACAAGCTGTACAAATGTATGGTATTCAGGCTCCATTTACGATGGGATTATTTAGAATGATGGCTAACGCCCATATAATGATCCCAGCTGATTGGCATAGCCTTTTTCATATGACTCTAACAGGGACTCAATTTGTTGTATGGCAATCGGAGTTTCTCCATCATTGTCGCCTATTGGCAGCTCAAAATCCGAATCTTACTGCAAATGAACTGGCAGGAGAGAGTGCCTTTGCTGCTCCCGCAGCTCAATATAATAGCCCTATTAATGCTCTTAACCTTTCTGCACAAGCCGCTCTGCTTGCTCTCTCTCGCTTGGATGACCCTCATACCTCCGCACAATCTTTTGCAAAAATTCTACAAAATTCTAATGAACCCTATGCCAATTTTATTGAACGCCTCCAAATGGCCCTACAAAGGCAAATTACAAATGAGGCGGCTCGGCAGGAAATTCTTCTTAAATTGGCATATGAGAACGCTAATGCAGACTGTAAAACCTTGCTTACTCCCTTGATTAATTCTCCAGATGCCACTCTAGCCCAATTCCTACAAGCCTGCAGGGTGGTGGGAACACACCAATACACTTCCGAAATGATGGCTGCAGCTATCACCAGAGGTAATAAGCCATCTGGTAATTGTTACAATTGTGGGGAGCCTGGCCATTTTAAATCACAATGTCGAGCCCCCAGCGGGGTGGCAGCAAAGCCCTCCGCCAGTAGAGATGTTCGACCAAAACAGTCTGCCCGAAATGTAAGAAAGGCTATCATTGGGCTAATCAATGTCAATCAAAAACTGAACCCTCGGGAAACGAGTAGAGGGGCCGGCAGCTAGCCCCTCCCCCAAGGCTGCCCATATACCATCCACTGTGTATGAATTATCAGTGGAAGAAGATGTGCTCATATCCTTTCCCCATCTACCACTCTCTGTCGGCGCACAGCTTCCTCCTTCTGTCTCCTTCTCTTCCGATAAAACTGCTCTTATACAATCTCATCCTCATGCCCTCCTCAAAGGAATCTCTGTGGTTCCCGATCTGCTTTATCCTTCCTCAAAACTCTCAGCCATTAACATTTCTGTGCTATCCACTCTTCCAACAAAGTTACAAAAGGGTGATGTGGTAGCAAAAATGATCATGGTACCGCAACTTCCCTCTGATGTGCTTGCCCTCACTAGATCTATCACCGAAACTAAGCCCACACTCTTGGCTTTAATCAAGGGTCGCCGGTTCACCGGTCTTCTGGACTCTGGTGCTGACGTCTCGGTGATACGCTCTGACGAGTGGCCTACAGACTGGGAAACAGAGACCTCCCCATCGGTAAGAGGTGTAGGAGGGATTCAAATGGCTCGCATCAGTAAGTTTTGGTTCCCTGTGACTTCTGAAAACCTCACAGGGACTGCACAAATAAAGCCCGTCATCCTCCCCCTTCACACGAATTTGTGGGGGAGGGACTTGCTCTCTCAATTTGGTGCTAAATTGCAGCTAGAGTGACTCACCCTTTTCCCCTTCGCTTGACCTTAAGCACGGACATTCCTGTTTGGGTTGATCAATGGCCATTGCCAGCAAATAAATTGCTTGCATTGCAGCAATTAAAGCCGCATCTGCTGCTACTATTCTATCCGCTTTCTCTCTTTCTCCCTTAACCCCTTGGGACAATCATAACTATTTTTATCAAAATAAAAGGGCTCTTATGAAGGAATTCCAAATCACCACCCAAGAGGCTGCTGCAATTATTCAACAATGCCCTACTTGCAGCAAGCAAGCCCCTGCCCTACCAATGGGAGTAAATCCCAGAGGCTTAAAAGCCTGCCAAATTTGGCAAATGGATGTAACCCAGTATGTGCCTTTTGCACCATGGAAATATATCCATGTTTCAGTGGACACATACTCAGGGTTCATCATGGCCTCCCCGCAAAGAGGAGAGACCACAAAACATGTCATTAACCACTGCATCCGGTCATTTGCATGCCTGGGAAAGCCCTTGGAATTAAAAACTGATAATGGCCCCGCCTATACTAATACCAACTTTGCTACCTTTTGTAAACAATGGGGCATTTTGCACAAATTTGGCATTCCATACAATTCTCAAGGGCAGGCCATAGTAGAAAGAGCCAATCTGACCCTAAAGAATGCTGTTGACAAAGTTCAAAACTCGATGGGGAAACTTACCCCAGGGCTACCCACGCTGCAAAACAAGCTTAACTTGTGCTTATTTACACTGAATTTCCTGAATGAATCTGGCACACCTGCTTCTTCTGCTGCCTCTCGACACTTTTGCTCTCCATCCAAGGATGCTCCTAGACCTCCAGTCTACTTTCGACAGTTGCCAGATCCCACATGGCATGAGCCAGCTGAACTTATAACCTGGAGACAAGGGTACGCAGCTGTTTCCTACAACAACGCCACCACCTGGGTCCCTGGACGACAAGTGAGTTTTCTACCCAAACCAGCCTTGCCTACATCAGCATCATGAAGCTGCCCACTGCATTCATCATTTGCGTCCTGGGTTTCCACATCGTTCCTGCTGATACGACAGCCACCCCATCCTCCTGCGACGCCTGCATCAAAACTACTTGCAGCGGAACGAAAACCCAATCCACCCTGATCTATCATACCTTGAAGCCTGAGTGCAACTCCACAACGGTCTCCCCTTGTCTGCATAACAACACTCAATATGCGCGATGTTACACTGCTGAAGGCATTCAGTGCTATGAGCCCAAGGCAGTGGGACCCATTACAGCATCCCTATATGTTTATGCATACAAAGGTGGCTCCAGTTCTGATCTTGCAGGAATGTTCTCTACCAGTCAAACAAAAAATGGGTACATAACCCATAATGTCACTCGGGGGGGGGGGGGTACCAACACCTCAGTATGCTTTGATGCTTGCCTTGCCATCAGCAAAGGTCAAGGTCCTAACAACGCTGCAGGAGTTACCTGCGGCTCACACAGCTGGCAGAGATCTTATCTACAGGAAAAGAAATATCTCTTTCAAAAGGTGTCCGGGACTAACGTGGGGGCCACCACTGTTTACAACTACTGGTACACCCCACCTATTGACTCTGCTCAAGTAAGAGGCCCTCAAAATATTAATATCACTGTTAAATCAAGCTCTACTTCATGTACCACTGACAAATGTAATCCCATTTGCTTGTACACTCACTTACCTGAATCTAAGGGGGTACAATATCGTTTTTTAGGTCTTGATTTTAGAGACATGTTTGGATCCTGGTTCCCAAAATTGCCTGGTTTGCAAGCTATTGTGGCGCTCATTGGTATGATTGCTGCGGGATGTGTTGTATTGCCTTGTGTATTACCCATCTTTGTACGCACTATTTCTAACAGTTTATCCCTCTTGGCTGAGAAAAAAGCCACTGCGCAGGTAATGGCTCTCTGGAATCAACAAATAACTAACACATATGAACCACTGCCATCCGAAAATGAGATAGGCGGACAAGATGTTTGTGATGGTTGAAAAAGTCACGAACGCCGTGGATAACATCAGCATGCATAGCACTCTTGCCTACGGGCCTGACAAAGACTGATGTTGGGACTAAAACACTCCCTGTCTCTTAAAAAGGAAAAACAGGGGAGATGTGGGAACTATGATTCTTTGTTCTTTGTGTACGTGCTAGGACAACGGAGCCTTCTGGTAGTTGGTTGGAACACGAAGCAAGGAGCAAAGACAAATTGTTGCCATTTCTTAACCAGAACTGTAGCAAACTTAAACTCTGCAGCCTTGTATGCTTTATGCGAATGATCAGTGCATGTTGTGTGATGTAATGCATTTGTGATAGGACATTAACAAAATTGCTACGTTAACAAGATTGCTTCTAATAAAAGAGGGTTTTGGAGTTCTCTCTGCGCTCTCTTCCCAAGACAACTTTGCAAAGTGTCTTCTTTTCATGAGAGACCACCACATCAGAGAAGAAATGTTACAAAGGGTAGACACTGCAATAGAGTTGACACTACTTCCAGTCCAACCAGATGACATTTCTTTAGGAAGGGAACTCCAGCATGCCTACCTTGTTAAAGGGTTGGACTGGGAAAGTAACAGAAAATGCCATGTAGGAAATATACCTGAGAGCTTAGTCATTCCACTGCATTCTTAACCAATCACAGCTTCCTGATTCAAGGGTAACCCCTCTAATGTATTTTAATAGTTGAACCAAATATGCCTAAATCAGCTCTCAATTCAGGAATAAACGTAATTGGCACATAAACTAGAATAATGCCAAGCCCTTCCTGGCTAATACTTCTCAAGCAGGAGTTGAGCATTAATGACATTCCCAAACTGCTCACCATCCTCACCAAATTCTAAATATGACAGAAGCAGAGTATCTCTCAATTCATGGATGTGAGGATCCCAAATATCCAGCACTTATCCATTTATATATCCATTCAAATATCTACTTAACTAGAATTGAGTCAAAGTCTGTTCTTACTCTCTATGCCCCTATAACTTAGTAAGATGGGGAAGAATATTCTTTCTTACACCAGCTGAGTTTGTGCTCAAGGTGGGACTAGAACTTACAGTTTCCTGATCTTTCGCCTGATGCAACACACCAAAGTAGCTTTCTTTAGTGATACTTTAGTGTATCTTCAGAAATACTCAATAACTGTTATTTTTAAAATATGCAAGGAAAAGCAACTTTGAATGCTGGATCCCACATTGATACTATGCATTAATATAGTTATACAATATGTAGAACAATTATAAATGATCCCATAGTGCACAACTACAGTTATAAAATGAATGGATCTCAAAAACCTGGAAGATACTGGGTTAGTCTGTGATACCTGAGTTAGCATTTCCCTGAGGACTTATATTGTACATATTGTATATATTAATATCTTTATCCCCAATATACATACAGTCAAGGAGGTGTATATTTGATTAAGATAACGAAGTCAAATCTGCCCAAATCAAACCATTATAGTTTCATTATTGAAAGTTATGGACTTAATCTACCATGCTGGTGCAGTGTGGGTTGGTACATGGATATATTTATAAGGCATCTTGTCCCTTACAGGACACTGGTTCTTAGATCGAGTTAAGAGTTAGAATTGGAGATATATTAATTTAAATTATCATGTGCATTGTACCATTGTATGAACTAGAGCAGGAGCGTCTAACTGGTAACACATGGGCTGGATGCATTACATGCAGGCCAGGCTCACTTTAGGTCTGCAAAGGGAAAAATGTCGCAAAATGTCACATGACAGTATTGTGACGCTGCAGGTTTGGCACCCATGAACTAGAGGAAAAGAAGGAGTCACAGGCAATTCAACATTTGCTAGGACAGTTTCCATGTGGATTAAAATATTGAGGATTATTTTTTTTGTGAAAGCGGAGATATAATAAACCACAAATACTAATGGATTTGATAACATGATTTCTAAAATAATATAAAGAAAATATCTATTGTACACATATAAACAATATAAACTATAAACTATAAAGAAACAATACATTTTATTATTTTGACTGCAGCAGACCTATCCATTCAAACAAACATTGTAAGGTTTAATGTTGAGCTCATCACATTTTCTTTATATGTACACACTCAAGAAACACAAAAGTAAAAACAAAGCAAAAAAAATAAAATTGTTTAATGAAAATATAAAATAAAATTTAAAACAAGTTGTAGTTTCCTATAGCATTATCCAAATTCCACTCATAAAATGGGCTTCTATTTTGATATATATATTTGGCATTCTTAATTAATTCTACCTAATCCCTGAATGAAATGACATATGAGTGGACTGCAGAGGCTGCTGCTGTATGAATATCACTCAGACTTATCTACAACATAAATGGAAGGACTCCTGAAAGCATCAAATAATATAATGAAACTGGAGATACAAAAGGTAACTTTTGTGTTATATTTCTGCAATATATGCCACTAAGCAGCAGACAAGTAATAAACTTGTGAATTTAACACCACCTGCTTTTTTAAAAAAAAGACAAGAAAGTCTCCTTGTTAATATAGAATCAAGGTGTCATTTAACGTATTATTGGAACTATCCCATTTTAAGTCGAGTTCACATGGCAAACCATCAGCAATATTAACAATTAAGGTTAAGAATCCAACTTTCATATTGCAGTTGATTTACTGGAATTTTTCAAAATAAATGCAAAAATAACACTGAATGTATATTTATCCACAAAACAATAAAGGACATTAAAACATTCATAGATATTATATTCTGTGTTTCCAAGTCTTCAATGACATTTTTCATTCTCAGGCTTCACCATGATTAATGTTGCGCTAGAACCAATTTTAACAATGGTTTCACTAAAATAATACATTCTTTGCTATATTCCTATAACATTATAGCCTAGTTGACCATGCACACTACACCAAAATATGATTAATCTGCTATATGGAAACAGCCCTTATAGTTTGTTAACAAGTAAATGTATTGAACAGTTGTGATTTATTCATCAAACACAGTTGAACCAAGATACCATGTTGAATGAATCTAGTCTACAAATTAAGCCACAGGTTATCTTCCCTAATAACTCTATAGAATGAAAGGGAGCTTAACATCTTATCCTGTAAATAAAAACCTACTGAAAAATAAATAAAAGCTGGGGGGGGGGGATCAGAAACATACTATGTAATATAACCTTAACCTTAAGTATGGAAGAATATTCAGTATGCAAAGATTACTGTTTGCCAAGTAAATAGCTAACATAAAATATGAACTACGACCTTTGCATAAGTGCATACAATATGTACATTATATATTGTAGAATAATTATAAAAGTATTTACTATTATCGTGATAACATATTTCTATGCTATCACAAAGTGTCTCAGCATTAAAAAGAGCAACCACGGGTTACAATATCAAAACACTGATATGATGTGATTTAGCAGATTATATTATAAATGATTAAAAGTTGAAACACTACCTGAAGAAAGTAACAAAAAATTGCACCAGATCCATGATGGTGTTGTGCTGTGAAAACGCAATCTGAAGAGACAGAGAAAGAAATGTGAAATAATGTTAAGGCCAATTCCACTAAGAACGTTATAAACAGAAATATTCTGTGTAACCTATGATACAAATCTTCTTATAAAATCAAATTATTGTCCTTAATATTCATTAGCCTGACACATCTATAATATATAACATTTTAGTTAGATGCTCAGCCCATTCATCTGCCTTGTATAAAGTCTGAAACACTAGATTAACAGATAGATACATTTGGAAATATGAAGTCAGTAATGATTTCTAGACACCAGTGCATCAAATTCCTGAAGTATCAGAAGAGATGGCACATTGTTAATGATATTTACTTTTCCCAAAAGGAAACTGTGATACCTTTCTTCTAGTTGCTCTTCCAAAAGATGATGTGTCCAACAATATTTCATGAATCTGACCATGTGGAAGGTGGTAGGTACAGAATTAATCACAGCTCTTGAATACAAGGAGATGAACTCAGTATTTTCATAACAAGAGAAAAAAGAACTTTCTGGTTGATCAAGTAAAACTTGTAAAAATAGAAGACAACATAGGTAGTTCAAGGTTGAATTAAGTCTTTGATAGTGTAACAGCTTGCTTGAAGATAATTTATTATCCAACTAGTAACATCAACAGAATGAGTAAGAAAGGCATTTGTTTCCTATTTAGTAATTTACCTTGCCAATTTTCATGGGAATATTTTCTCCTTGGTAGTGCCTTGATTAGGGTATTGTTTTTTGCTTGATTGGCTGTCTGATGTTAATATCTGCTTATCTGTAGGTTGGCTATTGGAGAGAATGTGTTCTGGTCTTTTTATGTCCTAAGCTTTTTATTGTCTGTTGTGAATAGTGTGTAAATGTGGTTTAACTCTGGGTCTATTGATGCTGATTGGTAAATGGATATATTATGGTGGTAAGGAAATACATTAAGCAGAAGAATAGCAATACCAACATTGTGAAATATCATGCCATATTGCCATCTAACTAAAGTGAGGCTTGGATCTTCACTAAATCATAGAATAATTAACTCCACTTTTAATATTATCTATTTCAAAAAATATTTAGGATTTTTATTATTGTTGTTGTATATCAGCATATTCTGTCCCCAAGGTCAACCTTGTTTAGGGTTTTATAGTACATATGAAGAATTTTCAGTAATTATACTTCCAAATACCATGCCCACAAGTATTTTATAAGGGAAGCATATTTTCCCTTAAATCTGATGGCCTCTGTGGACTTAACAAAAGCTTAGCTCTTGTTAATTAACATTACAGCCATATGTCATGTATACTCACATTGCTTTTTTTTTTTTTTGCTATGTCACCATATTTTCTTTCCTGCCCTCAGAATATTCAGAAATTAATACAATTTTAAGATTAAAATGCTGTCTGTTGAAATGGTATGCCTTCTAGTATGTACTTTATTATGGTAGTTATTTTTTATTCCTATTAGTGGTTTTACTGAAATAGACAATAAATATATTTCCATGATTTTAATTTACATGATGAATAGTATATGTCTCTAGAAGCTATGAACAATATACAGTAATCTTCAACTCTCACTAATAAATTGGCAATAATTTATTTTACATGAAACCTTGAAGTCTATATAAACATTTTAAGAACTACTATATGGGTGGCAATAAATTTGAATGTAAGCCAAAGTACATAAATAAGAAATAAGAAACAAATACAATCTAATTAAATACCCAGTTTAATTGCAGCATACGCTGAAAATAAATATATTCTAATAGCATTATTTCTTTTTCAAATCTGTACACTTATCTTCAAACAGTGATTGTAAGGGAAAAGTCTATGGTGGCAAAAAATCAGAAGACTGATAATGGGTTTGACATTAGTCATCACAAATAACAACATAGAAAGATATCATAGATTAACTTCTGCAATGAACAATGGAAAATTCATAAGCAGAAATAAGATTGATGAATCTTTATCTCCATATACTAATTATTTATCAATACTGACCATATTGGTGTTTATCATCCTTTATTTGATCCTTTATTGGACCGCTTGGGTTCTTTCCTCCATAGTATTCTTGTGTTTCTATACATATTTCTCTCTATATATATTTCTCTCTCTATTTGTTTTCTTAAGTTTTCGCGGGTACTTACATGTATGGTATTCAGCTTTGTTCGGGTATTTTCCCACATCATTATAGTTGTGCTTTTAAAGTTGTGGCAACGTTTCGGCAGAATCTCATCTGCCATCATCAGGCTTCTGTATTGTGTTCGTCTGTCTGTGTTCTCTCTCTCTCTCTATATATATATATTTCTATATTTCTCTCTCTCTCTCTCTCTTTCTCTCTCTCTAGTTTTCGCGGGTACTTAGATTCTGAGATTTTCGCGGGTACTTAGATTCTGAGATTCTGCCAAAATGTTGCTACAACTTTAAAAGCACAACTACAATGACGTGGGAAAATACCCGAACAAAGATAGATAGATAGATAGATAGATAGATAGATAGATAGATAGATAGATAGATAGATAGATAGATAGATATTCTTAAGTTTTCACGGGTATTTATATGTATGATATTCAGCTTTGTTCGGGTATTTTCAGCTTTGTTCGGGCAACGGTTGGTGTGTATTTTCTTCTGTATATGGTGTGTCCTAGTGTGCCATCTGTTTTTTTGTAGATTAATACATCTAGGAATGGTAGTTGTTTGTTTGTTTCCATTTCCATGGTGAATTTGATTTTGGGGTGTGTGCTGTTTAGGTGTTAGGCTTTCTTTTCCATGGGGCCAAATCACAAATGTGTCATCAATATATGTATGTATGTGTGTGTGTGTGTATGTATGTATGTGTGTGTGTGTGTATGTATGTATGTATATATATATATATATGGATCTTTGGTTGTTCGGGTTTTCTCCCGCGTAAGATTCAAAGTATCTAGGCAACGTTTCGATGAAGTCTCATTCATCATCTTCAGGCTTCTGTCTCCGGCTCTGTGCTTCTCAGAGTAATGGAGATTGCAGCTGCTTCCTCCTTTTAACTGCCAGTGGGGGTGGGACTTGATTGGGTGGGGGCTTGGCTGTGTTCTGATTGGGTGGGGGTGTGTTCTCATTGGTAGGGGGTTTGGCTGTGTTCTGATTGGTTGGGGGGTTAGCCGTGTTCTGATTGGTTGGACCTCTTCCCTGGTCCAACACCTCAAAGCCACAGGACATGAAATTGATTTTAAAAATACCAGAACTATTGCCAAAACCGAACACTTCAACAGCAGAATAATCAGAGAAGCCATAGAGATAGAAAAATGCCCACACAGCATGAACAAACGAGATGACACCTCCCGCCTTCCAGCCATTTGGAAACCCGCCCTCATGAACAGACGAGTACCTAACATGAAGAAGGACACCGGACCCACACCCATGAGAGCCACACAAGATGCCACCACCACACTTCCATGTAGAAAACAGACTCCCACCCATTCAGAAAATGAGAAACGACCATGGACCAGAAGCTGCACTGCAGCTGCATCACTACCCACTTCAAACCCCTCTGAGCCATACATGAAGCAAACCGACACCCACTATGAAGATGCAGCAGGACCACGAACTAGAAGCCAAACAGCAAGATCACAACTCTCCAGCTCAAATCCCCAGCAACTAAGACTAACCTGAGCACAACCAAGCCCCCACCTGAACAGAACACGCCTCCAACCAATCAGAACACGGCTAACCCCCAACCAATCAGAACACAGCCAAACCCCTACCAATGAGAACACACCCCCACCCAATCAGAACACAGCCAAGCCCCCACCCAATCAAGTCCCACCCCACTGGCACTGGCAGCAGCTGGCAGAGAAGCACAGAGCCGGAGACAGAAGCCTGAAGATGATGAATGAGACTTCATCGAAACGTTGCCTAGATACTTCGAATCTTACGCGGGAGAAAACCCGAACAACCAAAGATATATATATATATATATATATATATATATATATATATATATATATATATATATATATATATATATCCTCATATATATATATATATATATATATATATATATATATATATATATATATATATATATATATATATATATATATATATATATATATCTTAAGTTTTTATGGTACTTACATGTATGTATATGTATATTATTTGTATCATATATATTTCTGTGCATTGAAGAGATGTACAGACTTTAAATGTAGTGTATTTCCCAGCTTCCTTCAACATTTATTGCATTGGGTGAAATGGTAGGGAAGTATAGTTTGGCATCTGCCAAATACTGCTCCCATCCTGGATTTCTACTCCAATAAAGAGCATTGGAAGAATATCTGAATGACAATGAAGAAGATGCACTGAAGCTATTATAACATGAAGGCTTATTGATTATTGGAAAGACTAAACTGGTCTACAAGAAACAGCAAATAAAGAATGTCAGAGTGAGGAAGATGAAAATATCCACAATGATGACAACAATATATCGGATGTAATATAGCTTTTGTTCCATAAAAATAGGAAAGAGAGTAGGAACAGAGCTTGACTTAAGGAAAATTTTAATACAGAGAGATAAATTGCTGTTCAATCATGTCCAATTTTCAGAGACTCCTTGGATTAACCCATAAAGTTTTCTTGCCAAGATTTTCAAAGTGGTTTGCCATTGCTTCCTTTCTAGGGCTGTGAGATGGTGACTGTTCCAAAAACACCAGCTGGCTTTGTACCTAATGCAGAACTAGAACTCATGGTATCCAGTTTCTAGCCTTTTGCCTTAAGCACTATTGCCATGTATGCATTAATGAACATGCACTCACACACATGTAACATATGTGGTCAAGGATTATAAAAATATTAAAATACAATATAACAAAACCAAAATAGTAATAAAAAGAAATAACAAAACAATTAAAAGAATTAGCAACATCATAAAGCACAAGAAACAAACAAAAGCAACACTACAAATTGGCTGAATTTACAAATTTAACAATGTTAATTGTTAATTGTGGTTTCATGGCTATGGTAATGATATCTTACAACTTGATCACTTGATTTAGACCAGGGGTGTCAAATGCACATCGTCAAGAGTGTTGTCACCTGACATATCATGACTTTTCCCCCCTTTGTTAAACCAGGCATAGGTGTGGCCAGTGCGTAAAAGATCCGGCCCATGGACCGTGAGTTTGACAGCCCTGATTTAGACTACTCTAATAAGCTCTTAGCGAGATACCTCTGAAAAGACTCAGGAATTACACAGCTATAGAATATGAACCTCACAATCACTGAACTGCCATGCTTAATATAAAGTACAAATTTTTAAATACTTTTCAAGTATTTAAATGCCCATTGAGAAACATCAGGAACAATCTTGTCAAAACTGAATCTGGAGTTCCCTTGGGAGGTATTACAGACTCCAACCCTTATTGAATTTTCCAACACATTTTGCAATGCTATAAAACAAATCTTTTTGACCTAACAGGATTATGGGTGCCATTATAGATCAGTTATGATCTCAGTTTATTTTTATACTGTTTTTATGTTTGGTTTAGTTTGTTTTGTCCTGACTCCCAGAGATCTTTAAAATAAATAGACCTAAATATATTGTAACTATTGCAGGGTAAACAGACAGGTATCATTAACAGATCAGTGGCAATAAGCTTATATTTCTTGACTTTGACCACTTCTATTTATAAACATAAAATATATGTTGCCTGAAACTATATAAATGATTATCTAATATTAATGTGTAACCATTGGCAGAGGTAATATAATAATTTTATAGAAATGTAATAAAAACAAACAGACCTTATTGTCTAGATAATGAATCATAATGTTAAATAGTGCAAAGAATGAAGACATTTATTCCAAAATTCAATCATTTCTGTAAAAACGTGACTTCCGGTTTGAGCTTCTTTGGTTACAGACCGAAACCTCGTCTCTGCGAGGCTTTGATCCATGCTCGCTGCTGGAGTGCCCCGAGCCAGCTGGTTTTGGGGCTAAGCCACATGGTAGAGGTGGTGAAGAGGGGGAGACTGCCAGAAGGATTGAGGAGAGCTGCATCTCTCCTCCCCAGCTGGCCATTACTCCCTTTCCCGAAGGCGGTTGCAGCAGTGGTCAGAAATGGCCACCATAAAGAAGAACTCGACCGAAAAAGAATGTGCAGAAGGAACATAAGAAGAGAAAGTTTTGGTTGACTGGGTCAAACAGCAAAAGCAACAAATAAGGTACCATGGGATTGAAACTGTTAAAAAACAATAACATTGTTCCCTAAGATTTTTAAGCTGCGAAGGAGAGAGAAAAGGAAAAAGATTTGGTTTTCTCCTTTTCCTATACTGACAGCTAAGAGACTTAAGCAAGAACTTGGAAAAAAATCCACTTTGACATCAATAGGCATTTAATGCTGAAAATAAAAAGTCAAAGGGATAATAAAGATTTCTGGATAATTAAAAGCTTTTGAAAACAGGAAAGGAGAGAGAAAGAATAAAAGGGTAGGATCTGGAAGGAAGGAGACTGCCTGGAATTAAAAAAGAACTTAAAGCAAAATCTCAACAAGACTTCCAAAAGATACATTCTAACTGAAATATCGCAACAAAAACCCCAGGAAGAGAAAGTCAAAAAAGAAATAAGAAGATATAACTCGGAACTATCTGGATTACTTGATGATTTCTGGATTCTTGGTTATTGTTTTGAATGACTAAAATTAATCGGGTGGTTGTTTAAAACTGTTTAAAATGGCTCCACTTTTAGAAGAACTGAAAATGGAACTTTAAAAGTACAAAGAAGATGCACAAAAGGGAAAGGTTCTTTTGGCTTCATATTTCAGTTTTTAGAAATGGAGATTTGGAATTATGAGAAACAACAAGAAATGTGTGCAGAACAAGAAGATTGAGACAAAGAAGAAGCCATCTTTAATGAACAAGTAATCTTAGGTGGGGGGGGAGGAAAGGGGGGAAAGAGAATGAAAAGTTTAAGATTGGGAAAAACAACTCCAAAAAAAAAAATAGTGAAAAATAAGTATAAATTCAGAAAGCAACAGAAGAGGGAAATGCAGAAGAGAGAATTAGAACTAGAGAGACAAGGGGAAGGAGAAGATGAGAGGGAAGAAAGAAAGGAAAAGAAGTTATAAAGGACAGAAGCAAAATATAGAGAAACAGGGCCTATTTAGAGATAATGGGTGAAAACTTAATGGAAAAAGGGATTCTGCAAAGGTACATAAGATAGTATGGTTATATTAGAAGCAGAAATAATTTTAGAAAATATGAAACAATGTATGATTAAAATGTCTGATAAAATAGCTATCATAATTCAGTGGAATGCTTGTCAATAAATAAATGTAACAAAAGGTATATTTAATGATTTATAAAACATATGTGAAGAGAACTAAGGGAAAAATTAATTATGGAGATTATATGTGTTTTTAAAGAAATATGATATTTAATTGAAAGGAAGTGTTAAAGATGTTAAGATTTTAATTATTATTAATGATAGAACTGAACTGGAATGGAATGAGGGTTTATAATTACATATATTTACAATCTTTCTTTCTTTTTTAAAGAATATAGTATGTATCATAAGAATGTACCAAGCAGAATTTGATTGGAAGTTATGTATTATGTATTATATTGAAGGCCATAAACTTAAGGTATATATTGAAGTTTAAATAAGAGTTGAATGGATGTAATTAAAGGATATAAAGGTGTCATACTCCAATGAATAACTACAGGAGAAAATTTGTTTAATGAGAAAAGATAATATGAAATTGAAACAGAACAGACAAAAGTATAAATATAATGATTTGAATTGAGATGAGATAATCAAAATAAAATAGAGGAAATTAAAAGAGGGGAAAAACTATATAGAAAATGTAAAATAGTATAAGATATGGAATAGAATACAAAAAGGAGCATGAAATTGAGTTTTGTGTCTCTATAAAGAAGTTCAACCTGGGACTATGCTATTTTCAAAAAAGATGTTTTACTTGTATTTTGTATGTGTGAAAACCCAAAAAACCTTTATTTTTTAAAAAAAGAAATAATTTCTGTAAAAATGTGTTATAGGAGAAACTATACTCTAGGGTGGAAAAGATGGAAAAATTATTTATTTGTTCATTTACATATTTATTCCAGTTCATATGCCACAGTAATTTGGAGACTCTCAGAAATTTACAAAAAGCCAAAAAAGTAGGCTTAAAAGGAAACAATGCAAACAACTATAGCATCCAACTTGATGTGCCTAGATATTGGAGCTGTCAGATTTTCCATCTCACTCGCACAGAGTCTCTAATGAAATACAACAAACACATTTCAGAAAATTTTCAGGATCTGTGCCTGTGGGACAGCCAAAACCTCCATGGAATGTGATCTGAAATACTGCATAGGAAAGGACAAAAGGTACACCACTAGACTGCATAGAACAGTCAAGCAGCAGGAAAGTTTTAGTGATATCCCAACATTCTTCCTTTTTTTCGTTCCCAAATAAAATGTAATAGACTTTTTTTTTTTGCATATGCCTATCTACTTCAAATGTAAAAATAAACATATACTAAGGCTAGATACTTCAGCTAGACATTAATTTTTGTCTTCAGAGATTCCAGTTACTAGATTTAGTACTCATTAAATCTTTGGCAGTAGTTCCTGATTTAAAATTATAAAATTAAAATTCTACAGCTTTAAAAGTGCTGATTTGCTGCCTCAGTCTTCATATCGGCTGGTTTTGTACTCATTGAATTGATGTGCTATTTATAAAATAATACTTTATTATAGAAATTTGATTCTGTGGGATGTCTTGTCTTAAAACAAAGAGAGATAGAAAGAGAGAAAGCAATGGGAGAGGGAGAGAAATCTGTATTATTTTGTTAGTAAAGTTTCATGTTGGGTAAATGTAAACACTGTTGATAAAATAAGTCTTGTGCTGCATCAGCTCCAGTTGGGAGATATCTTTCTCTAGTTCACATAAATTATATACAATAGGAAACATTCACATTTTCACTCAGAGGATAGTTTGCATAAGTGTTCTAATGCAAAATCAGTTCATCTCTCAATTATTTTTTCCCAATTTGCAAGATCAGACAAGTGGAAGCTATAACTGAGAATAGCTAAAGATAGGCCTGGATCTTTTTATGTTATCTTAAAAGTAAAAGAATCAAAACAATTCAACTGAGCACTAGAAGCAGCAGTATGTGGGGGTAAGGGGGTTGTTATGGTAGATTGAATGTCACAATTCAAGCCAGTTCCCTCCTCCATTCCTAATCAAGGAAGCTACTGACTAAAATTTACATCTGTGGTTTTGTATTTCTAGCAGGAAGAAGAAGATGATCCTGTAAGATATTAAGATCCATTAAAAAAAAAAATCTCTTTCTCATCAAATTCTGACATCAAACATTTCTCAATCTCAAAGTAGCATGCCATAGATTATCAATGCCTTTTCATTCGAAATGAAAATCTAAAATCAGGAAGGAAGCTGGCCAGTATATATTTTTCTAGAATTTTATAAATCTTGATGATCCTGGCTTTAAACAGCGTCTAATGATACTAAATCAGGATGTACCCTAAATAAGAGGATTATAAAGAAGTATAGCGTATGTTCCTTGAAGACTTCGTAGAACACTACATTGTGTTTGTCTTCACATTAAAGGTCCTAATCACATTCAGAGTGAGGTATTGTTTCTTGTCCTTTCTAACATCTCTGGAAATTATTTGATTCAGTTATTGTCTGTCTACCTTGATTCTTTAGCATACCTAAAGTTGGTGCCGTGGTGGGTTCAGATTTATTTGATTTGATTTATTTGATTTGTCAATCACTTACAAGATAATAGGTATAAGTATAAACATGAGTAAGAATACAGGAAATAAGTATGAATAAATGGGGACAATAGGACAGGGATTGTGCACTTATGCATGCCCCTTTAGAATCAGAGAACAAGACCAATCACCAGCAGCTGGCTTCAGAGCCAGCCCCAGAAATGCCAAGAGATGAACCTTCAGCTCCAGTACCACCAGATGGACTGCTGTCCAAATAGGCAAAGTTGATGAGGTAAACCACTACCCAGTAGATGCAGCTGTTGTATTATCACCCCAATGTAAGAGCTGCAAAGAGATTAGAATAAAGGCACTTATGAGACTGCTCAAGCAGGAGTTTTGCCTTGCTAAATGAACTATACCATGGCTGGTTCTATTAAAATGGAGCAGTAAGCACAAGCTCTTCAAGGACAACAGTCATTCATCACCTCCGACTCTCTGTGTTTTGATTCGTAAACCTGGCAACCCTGGCTTTGAATTTGGACTGACTGATGAACCTGGCTATGAGCTCTGATCCTAAGACTCCATCTGACTACTATCCTGCATGCTGCTTTGATTTTGAACCCTTGTAAGCCAAACTTGCCAAGGGAAAACTTGTTTCTATACTGCAAGTGTGTGTGTGTGTGTGTGTGTGTGTGTGTGTGCGCGCGCGCGCGCGCACGTGCAAGTCTTGTTTAGTAAAGAGAATAAAACGAACTATTTATTTCTGTGTCCTTTGCCTGGGTCAGAACAGTTGCAATCTTCTTCTGAATTTGGAATAAATTCCTGCCTTTTCTTTTCAATTGGGTTTTGGCTGGGATCTAGTACTAAAACAGCCTTGGTTACATTTGTTCATGACCTGTGGCAGAGTTGGCAGTGGTGCCCATCTTGTGCTCCTTGATCCCTTAGTGGCTTTCCATATTATCCACCACTATATCCTTCTGAGCCAGCTTCATCTATCTTGACAATGTACATTGTGGAAGAGCATTAGACATTGCTGAGAGTATCATTAGATGAAAGGGTACAACATCCAAATTAAGTATTTCTCTCTTCAATCTGTTTGTAAGTGGAATAAAGGAACAATATTACTCAGCTTAATAGGTTTCTGTAGGAGGTATAAAAATAATTAAAGTGATTTTTCTCTAAGTGTGATGGCAACAAACCATTCTGAAATTTTACAGAAACATTCATATTTTTTAATGGTGGACTACCTCCGGTTTTAATTCAAATAGTGTGAAGAAACTTAAATGTTAAATTGTTAATTTTATTGGATGCCACCATGTTTTCCATATGGAAAATTACTTCAGATCCATTGGCTATAGGCATGCTTGATTCTACGATCCAAAACTGAAGTTTTGTTTATATTTTATAGCATTCATTAAACATTTCAAAGTGCTATCGGAAGCATTATATCATTTGATGACAAGATTGCCTTTGGGGAAGATCTCAATGTCTGTCACTGCAACATGTAATTCTATATTTCTTTGATTATTTCTATCAAAAGCAAGCATTTTTCCTTAAGGGATAAATTTTTATTTGTTTTTGTTATTACTCTACTGTTTGGCTAAATGTTTTGCTTTGGGGCAGTGAGACATTTGTTTATGAAGCATTTGTTACATTTTATAAGTAATTATACATTTTTGAAAAGATGGGTGGAAGAGCTATGAATTTTAATAGAGCATGGAACCTTTTCTGTATTTTTTTCAAAAAATATGTCAGTGCTTCATACATACATCAGTGAATAGAAGAAATGATAACAAATGTGATTTCTTCTAATTAATTTATAGCTCAACAAAATTATTTCTTATCTGTATTAAGAAAGCAAAGAATTTAGAAATGGGTGCCTAGTTCATTGTAGGTAAGCATGATTTATAAAAGAAAACATAAACTAATATTATATCAAATATAAGAAGCTTTAAAAAAATGAAAGAAAATATTTTTTACCAAAACCATTTGGACATTAAGCATTTGAAGTAGTTTTAGTTGTAATATGCATACACTTAGTATTATTGTTTTTATAATAATAATTAGCTTGGTCTTCCAGTTTGCCTTATGTTTTTATTTTATTAAAAAGAATTGCATTAAGTTTGTCAGACTAACACTGCTTCAAGTCTTTAAAGCCTTTTAAAAAGAAACAGAAAAAAATAACTTGCTTAATTATCTACAATAGTAGTAAATCAATTACTATTTGTAGTAGCAGCAAAAAAACCTGAAAGTAAATTCACTTATCCTGCTATCTGACTATAGATATATTCAAATTAAACAGCAATTTTAAAAATTGAATATACTTCAGATAGTGTGCAATATATTGTGAATGTCAGTGAAGTTTATAACAATACTGCACAACCTGCTGATCAGCATTTATAAAATATAATCATTAAGTACTTTCTTCGTCCAATGGCAAACAGTAATATACAAATTATGTTTCATTTAAATTGCCTGCCTTTCCTGCTTCAACAAGCATGATTTTGATATTTTTGAATGTTATTATGATTGCATATTTAAATTATATGGTTCAGTATTACAACTATCTATAGTTTTAATAAATGTCAATTTCAGTATCCAGTAAAACAGAAAAAAAGCAACAAGAAATATTTGGTTATTTAGATATACTGTATATGGCCAGCCATCTATAGTATTACAACAAATAGAAATGCCATAGAATTAAGAAAATTAGACAGCAGCACGCATATAAAACCTAACATGACTGCTTGGGTATAAACATATCTAACAAAATAAAAAATAAAAAGTCTCACAGGTACCATCTAACAATCCCCATGCCTTCATTTTTGTCTTCAGTTATTCAAGAAAACTAACATTTCAGTTAAGGTATCATAAATCCTAATGAAAATATGCTAGTTTGCCTAAAAGGTCACAGTTCATAAGAATCAAAGTATTTCTTGATGCAAGGCATTCTGAATTTTACAAGTTGTGTGATGAATTTAACCAGTCTCTATCCTGATATCTAAAGTTGACTAAACATCTCTGAATAGCAAGACATCCTGATAACTTACCACTAGATAATGGTGGCATAATACAACATCTTTAGTTTGGGTGAGTATGAGGAAAATGTCATAGTACACTACCATTCATTAAACTGCTGTGGTGTACATCAGTCATCTTGCAACCATTAGATCAAATTGGCTCTATTAAGAGACAGTCACTCATTGTCTGGTCACTTTGTAATACAATAAACATGGGGCTGCCATTAAGTCAACCAGAAACTTCAACTGGTCCATAATGCAGTAGCATGACCAATGAGCATGCCTTAGTATGCCCGTATTACACTTCTGCTTCACAAACTGCAATAGGTGTCAGTTTACTTCCAGGTGTAATTCAAGATAGTAGTTCTTAGTTATAAAACTGTAAAAAGCATATGGTTACTTGAGGGAATGCTTGTCTCCCATAGCATCTGTCCAGCCGATTCAATCTGCAGGATTGGCATGTTCTGGTTCCTTTGATTAAAAACGTCATCTAATGGAAGCCTGGAAATGAACCTTCTCTGCAATGTCACATACCCCCAGAATTCCCACAAGACCTAAATGGCTGCCACTATGCTTTTGTTTAAAAACCCATGAAGATCTGGCCTTCATCCAGACTTTCAATGAAGAAAAAAAAAAGAGACCTCTTACTTCATCACACCTGCCATCTTTGATCTTTTATTGATTTTATTGTGATTTGTTTATTGTGAGAAATCCAGAGTCATTGACAGTTGGGCAACATGAATTCAAACATTAAAATAAGTCTCTTAAAATATCAAATAATAATGATGATAAATTTAATATTTTAAGAGGCTTTTTAATGTTTTTATTTCTGTCTAAGTTGGTATCCTAAAGTACAGTATTATTTTCCTTCCTTCTAGTTGAACTAAATGCTGTCAAAACTTAACTGCCTGTTTTCTATTACAAAAGGCATGGAAACATGCTAAAAAATTCATATTTTACTTTAAACACCTAAAGGACTGTGCAACATTTAAAAAAGGTTGCTCCAATAAAATGTGTATTCAAATCCCTTCTAAAAAAATCAGATAATAAAAAGCTTGCATTTTTCAAAATCCACTCTGCTGAATAAAAAGAAAACAATTTAATAATATAAGGAACAGTTACAAGAAATACAAAGGTCACACTTTTCCTTATCAAAGAACAACTTTTTGAGTGAAGACTCAGGAAAAAAAAATCCCATATTCATTTGCTCTTAAGCAGTCTTAAATCTAAAAAAGGGAAAAACAGTTCTTCTTAACCAAAGTATGTTAACAGGATTTTGTGTAAACATACATCTAAGAAAGAGCCTTGCTCCTTCTCTGCTGTAAAAAATAGTACTTCTTGACTTATAGAAGAAAAACTAATTATGATAACATACTGTAGCTATATTAATAACTAAAAATATAAAATAACATTATTTATAAAGTTGCTCTGGATCAACTCTTGGTATATTTCCCAAGTACAACCTATTAATCCAACATTATTTAGCTTTTCTGCCCAGATATGCTTTTGATCATTGCCAACTGCTTTTAACCTTTGACAAATTTAAAATAACAATTCAACTAAGTAGTTCAAACAAAGTCCTCTTCCTAGACTTAAAAAAGTGGTTTGTCAAAGTTTAGAAGAAATTTGAGACATGAGATAATTATCTTTCAATGGATTAAACAGCAAGATTGTTTTATAGAAAAGGAAGGAACATAAAGTTGGCTTATTTGATCAGGTTTAAAATGGGGGTTCTTTTTTGGCTTGCTGACATCTGGACAGGAAAAGGCATTATATATTAGATAGGTTATTAAAATTGGCTCACCTGAAATGAAATGTACAATTCTACATGTATAACTGTGCTATAATTTTTCTTTTTATTGTACCTTGCACCCTGGGATGACATACTCACTTCCTCCCAAAATTCTTATTGCTTTTAACTTGTCAACCAGTTCTCTATTGAGAAGGACCAGATGCAGTAAAACCATTCTGTTATTCTTCCTAACTTTCTTTAAAAATGAAACATTCCACAAGAATTTGCAGCCCTAGACAAATTGGTTTTTTTCAATAGATTTCTAGTTAGATGGAGACATATTACTATGTCTCTCTCTCCTAACAGGTATGGTATTCTATTACATTCTTACAATAAATCATTGTTATTTCGTGTTCCATCTATTCTTACCTAAATATTACCTTGTTTGACAATCTTACCTTGTTGTCAACAAGACACTTATGCACAATTTTCTCAATCTCAATACACTTACTGTATGTATTGCTTCACATATACTACTCTTCTTTCTACCACCACCCCTGCACCTGGTCTAATTCTTTCAAATAAAATATACCTTTTAATTTGTTGCATTCTACTTATTAGTTTTATCACACCAGGTGCCCTCTAATAGCTACTAAATCTTATTCACCTAAGACTTCTAGTTTAATCCCTATACACTAGGTATGTAATACAATTGTGTAATACCATCAGAATTCAGGTCACATCAGAACAGTATGTAACAAACTGAAGCAAAGTTATATGAAAGTCATTTAGATATCTATTGAAATTAGCATTGGTGAACAATGCTCACATATTTTTTTATACTGCACTAGTTTTTAATTGCTTGATTTCCTCCCTTCTCTTGTAATCAATGTTAAATAGAAAATACATATTTCCAAAAAAACCCTCTATCAGCATTTAATTTAGATCACTACGTTTCCCTTTAAAGCAAACTGTACTAATCTTTAAGGACTTAACAATATTAAAACATCTGAAAGTTTTGCCAAAGCTTAACATGTTCAAAAATATTATTTTAAAAAATTATCTTAGCAGTTCACAGGCAGCAGATATTCTTTTCAAATAGATCAAGACTTTCTTTATATACTATGTATAACCAAGGAAGGATATATTGGTATACATGGGAGTTGTGACTCCGATTCCTGAGCCTGTGCTGTTAGAGGAAGAGGACTTGGAAGATGAGGAGGAGGAACTGGGAATGCCTTCCTCCCCAAGACCTTTCTCTCTGGCAATGCCTTCCTCCCTGATAATGCCTCGGGTTCATCAGACAACCAAGACGAACAGCCTTTGATTAATCAGGACGAAGGCATATCAGAGCAGCCCCAGACAGGGAGTCAAGAGGAAGAATGTTGGCTCGATCCTAAGCAGCGTTGTAGGGAGAAACGTGAGCAGCAACGTAGGAGGCGTGGGAGGGTCAGAGAGTGAGCTGAGTCATTGAGCCACACCCCACAGGGGATAAAAGTGGGTGTGTTGTCGGCTGGAACTTTGTACGGGACAAAGTTTGATCTTACTTCAGGTTTTCTTTGTGAATGATTTTTGTGGTCTGCCTTGTAATTTTCTGTAAGTAGCTTTTTACTTGTTATCAGTTTGGACTGGCAGGCAGAGCATGTTGGAATGCCAAGGACATTATCAGTTCCAAAGAATTAACTCTGTGAAGTCCGAGCCAGCCTGCCTGCTTGTGTTTGTGTGAGTTTGTACTCTTTCATCTTTTGGAAAAGAAGAAAGATGAGACAGAATACATGGGTAATAGGAAAAATTCTACTGTAGCCTTATTTAATTGCAAGTAATATATATCCCATTAATTTTAATTAAGTTTCAATAAAACTTTTTTTTCTGAATTTAAATACATATTTTATCATCTTTGTGTGGATATTTCTAATGTGAACTTTTTAAATGTACGAAGTTGCTCAGTAACTAATAGTGCTAATATGCTGAAAAATAAACTTTTTAAAAAGTATTTTTTAATTCTTGAATTCTCCTTTGATTTGATAACAGCACAGCAAGCTAACAAAAGACTGTTTCAAATTCTTCTTTCAGAATTATATAAACAATTGTACAGGTAGTCGTTGCACAACAACCCCAATTGGTACCAACAACTTCATCACTAAGCAAAGTGGTTAGTAACCAAAACTGTGCACTCCACCTGCAAAGCAGAGAGATTGCAGAAGAAGGGATTTCAAGAATGTTGAAATCAAGCATAGTGTGTTGCATCTCCCAGCCCCAGGCTGCTGGCAGGGCTGCACTGTATAAACATGCAGTTTATACCAGTGCAGTTTTTTTGCAATACCTTTTTCTCCAATCTCACTATTCTGCCTTTGGGAGGGGAGCAGGGCGGGGGGGCAAGCAGACAATTTCTGTGGGCTGGATCTGCCTGATTCTTCCCAGACAGACTGGAAAGAAAGAAATTTCAAGTGAATAAGCTAGGATGCCAGCACATTCGCAGTACTTAAAATGCATAGAAAAGAAAGGTTTTACTTTCTTGAAATCCTGATGGGGCAAGAGTTAGGCAAACAGGATATTGCCTACAGAAATTGCTTGTTTCTTTTCCTTGTCCCTCCCTTGCAAAAGGAATTTCAGGGGAGTATTGTAAGCTATATATGTACTATGCCATTGACCAGGGGTGGGATTCTACCGGTTCTGTCCAGCTCTGCAGAACCGGTAGCTCTGAAGCTGTTTTGGCCCGCCTGGACACCCAGACTCTTACCTTTCCTTTATTTCCTGCTTTTTCACCCTCAGCTGCTTTGCGTGGCATAGCTGCGATTGAAAAAGCAGGAAAAGGGTGCTTTATCAAATGCTGTGCACCCACGCGCAGTGCTGCTCAGCTGTCTGGGGTAGCTCAGCAGTTTGTTAATTGCACATGCGCACAGCACACATCAGGCGCACATGTGCACAAAGTGCGCATGCATACGTGACACATAGCCACCGAACCGGTAGTTACACCGGTCAGATCCCACCCCTGCCCATAACTGCCAGTCCTAGGTTGCTGGCACATGCTTTCAATACATGGAAGGGCAAATAGCCTACTCTCTTATTATTCCTTTCTCTCCAAACTTTTTGGTATGCAAAGTGGGTGGGGGGGAGGGGAAAATAAAATAAAAACAGGTTAGACACCGGATGTCCTGACTGTAATGGTACCATACAATGAGGGACATGGTAAAGGTCATAAATGGGTCATAAATATTTTTTCTGCATTATCATTTTGAATGGTCATAAAATGAATGGTTGATAGGTGAGCACTTAAATCTAAGTTAACAACGAATAATATAAGCTGTCTATAGAAATATAAAATTAAAGTGAAAGGAAAAAAGAAAAATTGACCAGATGGTGGCATTACAATCAAATCAATATTAAGAATTGAAATCTCTAACTAGCAAACAAGAGTCCCACTTCCTTTTTACTGTTGCAACTTATACTGGCATATTAAAGTATCCAACTTAAAACCAACTAGCCTTGTTTAAGGCTCTATCGCCTCAAACTCTAATTAATTTGCAGCTGTTACTACTATTTAAAGAACAGCAAGATTATATTATCAGGCATGTTTATTTTTATTGCAGTGTTTTTGTAATGCTCCATAATAACTGCTTACCATTTATACTATTAAACTAATTCTGTGTTTATTGAATTGTGTGTGTGTTTTCATTTGGATATGCTAATTCCTGCAACAAATTTATTTTTTTAAATGATGCTTGTAGATAACGCTTGCTAGGTTTTTTTCTTAATACAGTGCAGAATACAAACCTAAAAACTGCATTTGTTTTTCTCATGACATTGTTTTATTGCACAACATAAATTCTTATTTTTTTATTTCTAAACTTTATGCTATTTCTCAGCTTGCAAACAGGTTTACCATTTTTTCTACATGCATGCTTGCTTTTTGTTCCCTTTTATGAAGCAAATTCTCCAAAGAAAGAGAGGGTGGAATTGTTTTAACCTACTTCTCAGGCAGCACCAAAATTCTGAATCCCAAGACAGAAAAGTGCCTACTTACTCTAGACAATCAATTCACTCTATATATTCACTCTTCCACATTACTATCATATAGAACAGGGATGACAAACTTGCAGCATCATATTGTCATCATGTCACATACCACAGCTTTTCCCTTAGCTAAACCGGATGTGGGGGTGGCCAGTACATGATGCATCTGGCCCACAGGCCAAGAGTTTGACACCCCTGATATAGAACATAGATTATAATGAAAAAGAAACTTGCCTAAATCTATATAACTTTAAAATTTCAATATTTTAATAAATGAAACTGGTAAAATAATTTTAATTATCTTATTTACTTTTTGATGTAATCACAATTTGCTATCAACCATGGAACAGTTTCTTAGAGCCTTTAGAGTAAAGAACTCCACAATCAGTCTCTTTGACTACATCTTGATATTTTTTTTCAGTTCTTCCTCTGAATAAATAGGTACCCACAAAAGTATTGAAATTGCACAATGCCAAGTTTGGGATTTATAGCAAATGGGATAAGAAGACAAGTTCCAACATCAGAAATACCTCTTGCGTGGCTCATAAGTTTAATTCCTGATCAAGACATGAACTCTGCAAAAAAACATTTATTCCCCAAACTAATTTACAATTCTATCCTATAAAGTTAACTCAAAGTATGTCATATAAAGCTTAGTGGAACTTACTTCAAGCAAAGTATATGTAAACACTTCAGTAAAATCAATGTGAACACCAGAGAAAAAAATGGATGTGAAGAGTCTAATTTATAAGCAAGTACAATAAAAATATATTAAGCAGCTTAGTTGCAACAAAATTTTAAAGTTCATTATTTTGGGAACACAGATGTGTGTGTATGTGTGTGGCTTCTGATACATCATAGAATTCTTATTGGTGCTAATAACTATAACCCTAAAAGCATTTGGGAAACAAGATATCATCTTGTCTCTAGAAAAAAATGGTAGCCAACAATAGCAGGATTATTACTGCTCTAGTGGCAGCTAAAAGAGATATAGAAGAAAGCATTAAAAGGCATTGTTACAATATATTTATCCTGATAAGGTTCACAAACATCTTATTTCTCTCCAATTATAATGCCACCATTTTTATCACCTATGCACAGAACCTAGAGGGAAGAAGAATTATCAGCTCAACAGTACTATTTAGATTTGATTAAAATTGCACAAAGAATGGCACAAAGAATGTTATTATTTCTGTAATATGAAATTCTGTAATATGAAATAAGCCGTAAACTGATGTAATGCATCAAAAAGCCTGATTAAAAAATCCAAATTCTTAATTGTGAAAACATCTTTGCCATGAGTTTAGGATTTAATAGCTAACAAAAGAAACAGTATAATGTTGAAATGTTTAAAGTTAAAAATGGTTAAAACTGGTACTGATGATACACAAGTAAAAACAGAATCATGAATTTACGATGGACTGTTAGAAAGAACCCAAAATAGATCTTATTACACTTTTATTATAACTTCCAATCAAGTAAAAAGATACAAGAGTACAGTTGAATTATCTACTACAGCAGATATGTAAAGCAGCATAAAACAAAGAGATAAGCTATGCTGACGCAAACAACTAAGTTCTAATGGAATTTAGAAGTTCTAATGCTTCTAATGGAGAACAGGAGTTCAAGTCATGTCTTAGGCATAAAGCCAGCTGGGTGACCAAGGGCTGGTCACTTTCACTCAGTCCTAGAAAGTTGGTAAACTACTTCCAAAAATCTTTGATAAGAAAACTGCAGGAACTAGTCCAGTAGCCACCAGGAATGACTCAAAGGGTTACAAGAAATTTCTTCTTATTAGAAAACAAGAAGTCTTTAAAAAACTCATATAGACCATCACAAAAAGTTAAAGAAAGAATGAAAATGCATCTTGTTCTCCAAATTACATAAAAAAATAACTGCAGACACAGCAGATATCTCCTTCAAACCTTCAGGATACCTCTTCAACTCATAATAGAAGCAAATTGATTGCTTTGCAAGCAGTACTACTTCAATTGATTTTTTATTCTTCCCCACTAGCTCCCTGGAAAAGCCAAACACAATTCTAAAGATACATTTTCCATACAAGGGTAAGAGTTTCTTTAAGCGAATGCCTACGAATATAAATGAACTTTTATTAGGTTACAAAATTCAGTGTAATCATTTTACAAAAAGTGCTTAATCAGCTTAGGAAAGTTATTCCAGGCACAGTGTGCCTTAAGTAGTATTTTCCCCTCTTTCCTAATAGATATACTAAAAGTAAGAGCTGAGGGAAAATTCTATTTCCATTGATGGACAAAAAATTAACTACTTCTACACTGCTTAATATATAACTCATTGATGGACAAAAAATTAACTACTTCTACACTGCTTAATATATAACTCATTAAGGTCAAGAAAAAAAATCAAGCGCTGTTCATAACTATTTTCAGTCTAATACCATAGCAAATCTTTCACTAGGTCTGTAATAATAGGGCTGTATTTTCAATAAGCTGAAAAATGAATAATTTTATAAAATTATCCTTAAGGATCATCATCAGGAAAACTAGAATTAAGATATAATTTCTAGCATGTTTGTACTATAATATATTACCCTGGATCCTATATTTCATAAATGTGCCTAATTTTACTATGGGAATAATCCAATAGCATTCTAAGATGTTTTACAATGCTGTATTTTTATCATTTTTTTATTCAAAGTTCAGGATAGTTTTAGCAGTTTATATTGTATTATGAAATATGTTGCAGATGTGCCCTTAACAGGCAATTTTATTTTTCTGAATTAAAATCAGGAAAGTAAAAGGTTAAAAAAAATCAAAAGGTCCACAATATACATTTCTACCGCATTCTAATATCTTGTAACTTCACTATATTAAACATAGCAACAAACCAATCAACCAGAAAACAAAATTTACAAATGCAAATACCAACATTTGTTAAGTGACATTATCAAGTTCAATATAATTTAAGGGTGGAGATGCAAAGTCAGACTCTCTAGTAATAGCAGTAGTAGTAGCACTTAGACTTATACACCATCCCATAGTGCTTTACAGCACTCTCTGGGTGGTTTACAATGTCAGCATATTGCCCCCAACAATCTGGGTCCAATCATTTTACCAACCAAATAATGATGGAAGTCTGTGTCAACCATGAGCCTGCTAGAATCTAATTTCAGCCTATTGGCAGAGTTAGCCTACAATACTGCATTATAACCTCTGCATCACTAGGCCCCTTATGAGTTTACATTGTAAATATTACTATAAAATATGATACATTAGATGGAAGCTTCAGATGGGAATATATTATAGATTATGTGATGTCATCTTTCTTGCTTGTAAAAAATTAGTAATTCCAACTTTACATTTCAATAATTTGAAATGTATTCTACTATATTTAGAATTGTATTGAATTTAATTTGATTCATTTAAAATTATCCTCTACTTCGATGGTATGTTCTCAAGTACTAGCTAAAGTAATCATGTTGACTCAGTGCAAAAGTTTTGTGTAATTCCTGTGAGACATGTTACTCACAGATGATATATGTGCAATTGTAAACTAAATATTACTTTTTTAAAAATGACAGAAATCTCATGATATTGCCAAATGTCATGAGATTTCATTGCTTCTTTCTTGCCTGAAAACGTACTTCAATGATTTTCATCAAGAATGTTGATTGGCAATCTGATGACTTTTCAGCTGCTTTTTAAAAAAAGTAGATTTAATCTTAATTTTCATTACAGTGCCTGGCACGCCCCAGCCCATGTTTGATGGTGCCTGCTTTAGAATGTTGCTCTTATAACTATGTTTGATATTTCTTTGAAGAAAAATAGATGTTTCAGTTATCAGAATAATATATTCAAAGTAGTTTTAGAAAATGAAAGTAACCTGCCTTAACATTCTAGTGTATGATCAATATATTTTAAAAATGTAGTCTTTATTCATTGACAAACTGCCACCAAAATCGTTATGGGGTATAGAACCTTTAGAAGATTGAGCAGTAAATCAATATTGTTTCACATCATTTAAATTGCTGTGAGAAACATGATTTATGTACAGTCTCTTGTGCATGCATACCTGAGACCCTGTTCTTGCATAGTTGCTGCAAAAATTGTTCTCCGCTGTGGCTGCATGTATGCAATACACAGGAACTTCACTTCAATATCATTCTAGCAAAGTGGCTGCACATGTAATTGTGGAAGCTTTGCAAATAAAAGTGTTGCTTGAACAATTTTGAAAGAAATGTTTTGTACACACTTCTGTACATTGTAACACATTCCTTTCAATCAAAAGCCTTGCAAAGCATAGCATAAACAAAGATGACATCTAATTCATTCAAAACATAAATAAGATTGAATTATCAGATAATTCTACCTACTGACACTGTATATCCTTGAAGAAAAATGTAACTATGAACTTCCTAAATTTATCAGAACATATAAGCTGATAGCATTTATCAGCTTGAGATCCCTCACTTCTTTATACTCGTTATCTTTTGTCTTTGTTTTTTTGTTTTATTAATTTTATTGTAATGTCTGCATTTGATTGTTGTGAACAGCTCAGGCAACATAAAAGTTTAATACATTATGGTTGGTTGTATGCCAGATGTTTAGACTGGATTTGGCATTTTCAACCATCTATCAAGCTTCCCAAGAACCTAGCATAGGCAGACGTTATTGTTTGATGGTTTTAAATGTATTGTTCCAGTCCAGTTGTTTTGGGATTGTACCCATGATGTCTATTGGTTGGTACTATCTTTGTGATTGGTACTATCTTTTCTTATTTTGCCAGAGCTGTTCTACTTATAATTGCAAATCTTTATAATTTTTACTTTTTCCAGATCTTTCCTTTCAGTTCTAATGTTTCCAGGTAGTTGTACATCGGTTATCTAGACCTTTGTCTATTTGTGATCTCATCCATTCTTGCTTGCAGGCAAATGGATTTCTTTCAGATATTCCATTGTAAATTGTTGGTACTTTGTCATGCTATTGTTTGTAGTCATTCTGTGTGATCTTCTTGAAGAAGCTAACTATTTGTTGTCTTCTCAATTCTGGCTGTGTATGCATTTATTCTTAAGGGTGTTATTAAGTGTTATTATTATTATTATTATTATTTAAATGCTAAGATCATTCTGTTAATCATACATGATGTAGTGTAAATTGTAGAAGAGAGTAAGAAAGCTTTTCTATTAAAAAGTTTTAAAAATTCTCAGACTGATTAATTTATGTTGCTGTTTTTTATACTTTTTCAATGATATTATTTTGCCATCTTGATTCAAGAATCAATATTGTTCTGCAGACAGAAGTAGAAAAGCCAAATACATGTGAATCAGCTAGGAACAAGAATATGCTTTGGGAGGTGGCAGAGGGCCGCTCATTTCTTAAATAAATTGTCGGAAACATTCTAAAATTCTGCTTTTTATCCATACTTTCTCTTCTAAAATCTTTGTCCAGAAAGTAAAAGAGCCCTCCAAAATTATGTGATAAAGAAAGGTATAAAGAAAATTGCTGCCTATTTGTTTATCAGAGTATTCCAAAAATTTGGTTATCTCTGTGAAATGAAGGTTTCTGATTGCATAATTTTAGATGAAATTAGAGCCATGAAAGCCGTTTATCCCAAATTTATTTTCTGGGCTGTGTTTAAGTATACTTTTTTTTTCACAGAAACTATGTGTATATAATAATGAAATCTATTACTATGGCTGTTAAAATAGTTCTCAGTCAAAAACTTCACATCCTTAAGTTATTTACAAAAATATGCAAACATGGACATATTGAAAAGTTTATCTAGGAATAGCATATTAGAGAAATATTTATATAAAACGAAGCAGTACTTTTAAAACTGGAAGATAAATGCAACTTTATAGAATGAAAAGTTGTGTATATATATATATATATATATATATATATATATATATATATATATATATATATATATATGACAGAACCATAAATAAATAAACATTGATCCATGCATTCATAGATGAAATCCATAGTATTCTTTTTTCTGAAATATTTGAAATTATATATAGACTAGGACAGAAGAGACTCAGGTTCAACTTTATTCCAAGTCAAAGAAGTTTGGGGTGACTTTAAGCCTTCCATGCATACTTAATAAATTAATCTCAAAACTTGTTTAAATGAAGGAAAATGGATGAGGGAGGATTACATATACGACCCTGATGTCCTGTAGAAAAGGTAGGATACCAATCTAATATTAAAAGAAACCCTGAAATATTAGATGCTTTCCAGAGATGCCTTTAAGAAGCAAGGTATAAACTAGGGCTTTTTGTGACAGGTCAAGCAATTAATATGTGCTTATCAAATGCTGCATTTTTTTTCTTTTTTCTATAGAATCAAATCACTGTGTTATCACATAGCTCATCGGCGGTGGTCCTCAAAAGTATCCTAGCTTGTAGATTTGCATCTTCATAAAATAATAAAGCTAGATCTTTATTTTATATTTGAAAATAAAAATATTTATATATTTTAATTCTTTTCCAAATTGTGTTCTATTGTACTTTACTAATTTACTTGATTCTTTTTGTTAGTTTTTATTGGGGTATTTTTGTGTTTTAAATATAGTTTTGCATGATGTAAGCAGCTTGTGTCACCATGGGCGAATAGGCGGCAATATAAAATAAATAAATTAATTAATGGTACAATTTCAGAAAAGCTGGGAATGCTTTTTTTAAAAGGATAGTAATACACACACCCAGTAAGAAGAATATGTCCAATAATTCATAATCCAAGATATCACTCCATATTCTGCATTCAGATATGCATATTTTATGGTCTGGAAAAAAAACTATAACTTGTTTATACTAACCTGTATTTTGATTGGCCATGAAAAGTTGCTGACATATACGTAGAAAGTGATATTTGGGTTGCTTCTGAAATTGAATTTTTCACAGGAAAAACTGTCCCTGTATTCCTTGATATTAGTCTTCGAAACTACAGAAATCTCTTCTCCAGATATTGTTCCAGCTATTAAAAAATATAGTCAATGAAATAGTTTTTACCATTTAAACAATTGTTAATTTACATAATCCAAAGGGTGCATATTATATAAGTGTGAAAGAAAAATCCAAAAAGTATAATTTGATTCATATTAAATGTGTTAATGGAGCATAATAGAGAAACATAGCTAAATTATAAAAATGAAGCAATTACACAAATAAAAAATATCTGTCAGTATGTGAATGTATGCATACATCCTATTAAAAGTTTGTTTCAACCATATATAATAGAATTGTATTTATAGCAACTTTGTTTCATTTAACTTCATGGTTAATACAGTTTCCAAAAGTAATTTATATGTAGTAATTTATACTAAAACTGCAAAGTTATTCAAGTATAGAATTGTCTTGACTGTGAAATATTGCTGTAGTTTTTCAACTATTGCTAACAAAGTTAATATCAAAGCAGATAAACTTTTTTCATTTACAAGAAATGAGATTATTCAGCATGTGTGTGTGTGTGTGTGTGTGTGTGTGTGTATACATACACACACAAACATACATATATATATGCATACATAGATACATACGTACACACACACACTCTGTCTGTTTGTCTGTCTGTCTGTCTGTCTGAAACAGGAAAGGCAATGTAGGTGATTGAATAGAAATGGGTTTCAATTAGTGACCTACTGAAGGAAAGTTTTTTGTAGAAGGGCTTATCCATCCTTTGGTGTCAGCCAGACATGAGATTGGGAAACATTCAATATTTATCAAATTCCTAGTTTCATATTGAATGCAGTTAAGTGTAATGTTCAATGAAGGATCTTTCTTTAAAATTTGAGATAAGAGTAGCATATGCTTTTTGGGTATTAATATTTGCAAAACAGGCATAACTTGGTTCTTTAGAAATCATAATTCGGTCCCAGCACTATGCAGAAATGAAATTTTTGTATTGTTTTTTATTGGGGAAAAAAAGCATTGTAATGAGCTTATCGAAAAGGTATACTTTGGTAAACTTACTGAAGAATAGTCTCTTTGCCCTTTTTTGAATTATTTTTATCAGCTTTGATTTTACTGGATTCTGCATTATGAATATCCAGCACAACACTGATGTCTTCAACATAACAGAGGTGTATTCAACCTCCATTCAATACATGGGATTGATGGAATATCAGACATTAATTACAGTATGATTGTAATGATATTTAACCATTTCAAAGTCTTCAGATATTCTTGTAAAGTCCAGCATTTAAAAGATTAAGACCTGATCTATAAATAACATAGACATGGAATTTATTCTGGGAAGATTGGCACTATGGAATATGTGTAGTCATGATTCCTTTCCTGATATTGTGCTCTTCCTCAAATATATCTACAAATATTGAAAACATACATGGAAATATATAATTGCAAAGCTTCCATTTTCATTCTGCATAATTCATTAAAATTCAATCAAGGATGCTCTGCTTGAATATATTTTCTGAAGTCAACAGAACAAATACAAGGAAACTTTCTAAACAAAGCTTTTTATTAAAAAACAATGAAAAAACTGGATCCAAAAGTTTGAGTGCGGGAGAAAGAACAGATAATAGGCAGATTCTTTTATGAGAATACACAGAAAAATTTTCTTGTTTGATATCAATGTTAAGGTTTATAATTAAATTCCAAGTTTCAACACTGAAACAAAGAAATTAAAAACTCAGTCTCTGCTGTAGTCAAGGAAGTAATTTATCTTAATTAAAATCACTCTGTTCATAACACTGCCACTATAAAATTTTAAAGAGCATACAAGGTTTTGTTACTCAAGTAATTTTAATTGAATAAGAAAGTTAACATGTTAATGAACCTTAATTTAATTTGCAAATTATCTATTTTAAGTAATGTCATTAATAATGTCATAATAGGAATGGGAAAAGAATGTATTTTATTAACATTTACTAATAAGAAACAAAAAGCAATCATGTAAATATAATGAGCACATTACTACGTGTGATAATATTAAAAAGGGAAACTACTCATAATGTCTTCCTTACCGGTAGAGCCAATAGACCATGTGATATTCAGGTTAAAGTTATTTGATGCATTAATTGATATGTCCAAATTTTTGTTTGACTAAAAATAAAACATAAACATTACATTATAAAGAGCTTATAGTTCATAAGTAATAAAACATAGATATTAACCCTAAACACCCTGGATTTGATTCAGGAAATGCAAGGCACCCTTCCCATTCCTATAGCTATCAACAGAAAGGATCTCTAGGTAAAGAGAACTATTAAATACAGCTACTAGTAGAGAACTAAAATTTTCCAAAATCCAAAAGATTAGTAGAAAAAAAGGAGAAATTTTTTTTAAAAAAAATTGGATTAAAGGTAATATTTTAATCAATGTTTAGCATTATGCAGTCATTTTGTTATTTTGTAAGATGAATTATATACTTAATTTGCTTCAGATATGCTTTATGTATACCTTTGAAGAAGTATAGCTTATGTTTGAATTTTTTTTAGAAGTGTTTAATACTGCATCTCCTTAAACTTCAAGAAATGATGTCCAATAATTACAACAGATTTTTGCTTCCTCAACAGGAGGTAGTATTAAAGTATTGTTAAGTAAATGAGTTTAATTTCAAAAATAATAAAGTAGAATACTCCTTAATCTTACAAAAGTCTAAGAAATAAAGACTCAGCCACCAATATCAAGTCTACAAAAGGTTTTTTTTTAAATCTAAAATTTAACAATATTACAGATTTATATGGAGTTCTTTTTTCATAACCTACATCATTTATCCTTATATGTTTATATGACTGCTTCCAGAGCAGGACCATTATACCTCACAGAAGCAGTTTGATTAGTTAATACTAACCATATGCTCCATAGACCAAATTAGTGACACTGAATAATGAAGAAATGGAATGAGGGATAACAAACTAGCTTATTATTTAGAATTGTAAGAACAAGAGTATTAATATGAGAAGAACAGCCATTATTTTCCTCAGCTTCAGTAATAAGCTTTGCAAAGCTAACAGTTACATCACCAGTTCCTGGTTGTCTTGAAGTTACCTATCACATTTCTATTTGGTTCCATTCTGTTTTTCTAAGAGATTTGTTTAGAGCTACATATAAAACTAAAATAGAAAATTATAACACAGGTTCTCATTTATATCAACTTACCTGTTCAGGATTTGCAATGAAGTTTATGGCGGTGTGATGACGATCATCTTCTTGTAACAGACTGAAGGTAAACTGGTAGTCAATCAGTAAACTATCTGTGAACAAAATATTAAAATGAACAGATAAGTTCATGTTGAATTCAGAAGGTTTCAGATTCATGAAAACTTCAATATCGTTTAGAATGTATACATTTCAGCTAGAGAAATAGTAAGCTTTATCTACAAATTTTGTCATTCTTTAGTGCATTTCTGCTTTCTTGTGCTTAACCCACAAGAATTAAGAAAAATAACATACAATATTAAAATGCAATGTATACATATTTATTTATATTTCACATTTTTGAACCACCCATCTTGCTCAACAAGTATGTTGCCCATCACATATTTTCATTACTTTATTATCTGTCAATAATTTTAATTAGTCATTTCAAATATTAAATCAAATAAATAATAGAGGACAGAAATGATTTCCTTTCCTCTCTATAGCCTACCATTCTATGGAAGATTTATCCAATTCCAATGAAACTTCTTAGGCCATTTAGGAGATGCTTGTTGACGCAGTTTGTTTGAAACAGTGATTAATTCTTATACATTTCAGGGTATTCAAAATAGGACCTTGAAGTTATCAGCACAAGATTTTTACAGTGAGAAACCATTTAACTATTTATGATACTAGGCTTAGCAGTGAGAAATATTTGAAGAGGAAAGGAAAGTATTTTTAGATCCTAACACAGCATCAACTTCTTAAAGATACACTGTACTTGGTGGGCATGATAATGTAATTCATGCATTTGATATAAGACATTTCTAGGCAGTAAAACATAGATGCTCACTTGTGTTCCAAATCACTTTTCCCCCTATATTGTTGTAGTATTTATTCCTACTATACTATCACTCTTTCCAGGTTTTTTTGTCTTATGATAGCAATAATTCTTAACAATTGTTTTGGCTTTCGGCTATATATCCATCCTTACTATTATTTTTTCTATTTTTGAAAAACACTGTAGGATCATCTATCATCATTTCAAGACTTTCAAGACTTTAACAATCTAGTCTATTCACCAATATAGGAAAGTAGTAGTGGAGCTCTTGTCTCAAAATCAGGAGGCTATGAATTTGATTCTAGGTAAAGGCAGATGTTTCTCTTTCTGGGCATAATAAGAATATATCTGCTGAATATAACTCCGCATTGGCAACAAGAAGGGCACGCAGCCAGTAATCACACAGCTCCATTCAGTTGCCCAGACTTCACCTCACAAGGGATTATGGGGTCATTAAAAGATGATGATGAATATAGGAAAGTAGGGGTACAGGAAAAACTCTGCATCTTTCAAGACCATTTTTATGCAGGACAATGCTTCATTGCATCCATCAAAGTACTCCATTATGTAGCTAGCCAGTAAAGATGAAATAATAAGGACATGGCTCCCTCCCTCACCTGACCTACACTGTATTGAGAACTTGTGAGTCCTTCTTAAATGGAAGATTTACAATGAAGGAAAACAGTACAACTCTCTGAATAGTGTCTGTGAAGCTGTGGTTATTTGCTGCACAAAAAGTTGACTGTCAACAGATCAAGAAACTGACAGACTCTGTGAATGTTATGGCTGTTACTGAAAAGAAGGGTGGCTTTTTTGTGAAATGTTTATTTGTACATTTTTGGTTGTTTGTTTAACAGATGCAAATCAGTTAAACAAACAGAGGCATTTAAAAGATGTAATAGATCTTATTGAACAATGAGGAAAAAAACTGTAAATCTGTTATATGATTTCATCCCTTTACACTGTCCTTTTGCATTCTTCAGACCATTCCAGTTAGGGAATGAGCTTTGCTACCTTCTTAGATTTTTAGTCAAACCTTTTCTATTTTCTTTTGCAATTTTAAAATAATTTTCTAAAGATCTTATTTTAATATTTTTCATATGGAATCATTTAAATTTCAAACATTTAAACATTTTAATTATTCCTTATGTGTTTGAACAGCAAGTTTTACATTGCAGCTGTGGTGCTAAATTGAAAATTGCCATAGCATATTTCACTCATTGTTGTATACTGTTCTCCCTCTGGTCCGCTTCCAGTGGAAACTTTATTGTATTCTGATTGGTTAAGACTCCTGACAGCCGAGTATAAAAGGGCTGTCAGAAAGGTTATCAGTGGCTGTGGTCATTAGCCAAGCAGCCTTCTTGTTATCTCTGTTAGCTGATTAAATGGTTAGCTTTTAAAATACAAGCCTCACTTCCAGTCTGTGTGCGCCGCTGTTCAAGGTACTGAACACTCATGTTATAGGAGTTTCTCCTTCTCCCTACAGTCCCATACATGCCCATTGGATCTGCTCCAGGGGAATCTAGGCCTCCGGACCTTTGGGATGTGCATGGGATTTACAGAGGAGAAGATTTTATTTTATCCACCACTTATGTAAATTATGTTGGTTGAGAACACAATTATATGCAACTAGACAGCGGAATAGCCTTTGGCAGGGTTATTAACTTCATTGCAAAACCCAGTCTATATTATTTTTATAATAAATAAGAGATTTTAAAAGATAGGATAAGTAACTTACAAATATTACTAATAAATACCAGCAACTGAATAGGACTATGCAAGTCTAGTTAACTGGACTTGACTTCACAAGCTGTGTATCATACTGTTTTTTTTAATTTTTGACAGGTTTTATTTTTGAAAACTGTCCAAAGTTGGAATAGTCATAGAGTAATAATGTGGCTGCTCTAGAAGGTTAGATTTGCTTTCAATTTGTTTCTGAGCATTAAGAGGCTGCAGCAAAGCATTTTAAAGGCTATGTGTTAAGGCATATTTTATAAGTATTTTGACTAGAGCAATGTGGTTATTCCCTACAGTATACAATCACAAAACTCCCATTAACCTTCCACAGAATCTTGTGTGCTCATCAGAAAAGGAATTGCTCCTTAAAAACTCAGCAAAGATATTGAAATTAAACAATTGCTTAGACAGTTACATTTTTGTTTAAATAGGTTTTGATATCTAACGTACAAAACTGACTATATTATGTGTGCAACATTTAAAAGAAGTAATTATTCAGTTCTTTGATGCCTCCAATAATAATATTTTTTATAAACAAAAGAGCTTGAGACTAGTCTTGATCTATAATTTTTAAAGACTGCAAAATGTAATATAATGTATTTCAAGTGTGAAATAATGTGTTTGTTTATACAAAGTGCAAAGGAAAAAAAAAACACATGGGGATAGTTGTCATGCCGGCATTTTTTGGCAAACACTATGACGTTGGATTTTGTATTTATTCAAATACCAGACCATTCTGTTCTGTATTTAACTATACAACTCGCTATCTTTCTAAACCCTATAGGAGAGCAAGAGATCTGTCTACTTGGATACTAATGAATAACATGGGGATATGACCATCTTAATTTTATCTGATTCAATTATTGAAGTAATTATTAGGGCAGGTGCCATCCATTAGTTCTGGTATTCAGTTTCCAATTCAGTATTTTTTAAAAAAATTATCATTATATAATTTTCAAGGTAATTTTTTTTCTTTCCATTGTTTTTATTTCACAACTGTTTTATCACAGATATAAGATCAAATAATTCTTATATTAGTATACCATCAAGGATACTCAAGGGAAATAACTATGAAAGTCATAATTCAAATATGTGGATTCTTCCCAATTGCTTCCATTGATTAAGAATTAATTTATTAAATGTATAGTAATTAACTGTTACAGCAATTGACATTAAAAATAAAATTAGAAGACAATAGTCCGTAATTCAACACTGGCCTTGCATCTGATGCTATTTCCAGGTGATTTAAAAAAATCTTTTTCTGCAGCAGTACAAACAGTGGTAGGATTCAACCTGTTTGCACCTACTCAGTAGAACTGTTTATTAACTTTCTATGCAGTTCTTGGTTTCCAGAAAGTCCAATTGCCTTTTGTATTGCTTTGGAGTGGCTAAGGCACATGATTGCTCACTGATAGTAAGATTTAAAAAAAGGAGATAGGCATGTACTAATTTTATTGTGATTCTGAAAAGCTTGGGAGGCTTGAACCTGGTTCCCCTATATAATTAGTTAATTTGTCTCTTTAGCTCGGCATTTTGTATCCCAAATATGCCCACCCACTTTCTGGAGAGCTTAAATGACCTCTCTGCTAAAGGGGCTTCACTTTTTGAGCAAGAGTTGGCCGCTGATAGTTATCATTGCATTTTAACTATTTTAATTTCTCAAGGTGCTCTGGCACCCTCCTGATTTGTAACTCCAGCTTGCAGGTATTACTGATGAAAAAGAAAGCATTCAGATAGGTTTAGGTTTCCATGATGGCTGTGACTGTCATTGAACGTCAGTGTGTATTCCCCCATTTCTAATCTAATGATTGGTATTTAGGGTAGCTTTTTGCAAGCAAAGAAGCTTTTTGTATTTTTGTACAGGTAATCCTTGACTTACAACAGTTCATTTAGTGACCATTCAAAGTTACAGTGGCACTGAAAAAAGTGACTTATGACAGTATTTCACACTAATGACTGTTGCAACATCCCTACGGTCACAAGAGGCTGGCTGAGATGAATCACCCCTCAACGTGAGTGATGTTGAGTTGGCCATGCCCACAGAGTCACATGATCATCCAGCCACACCTATCCAGCTGGTCATTAGGGCAGAGATCTGGTTGTTAAGTTATATGAATCCCACCACTAAGTGCAAACAAACCTACAATACTTGATACACTTTCATTAAAATAAAAGTATTTTTTTTCCTTTCTCTAATATATTTCTCTGGAAAGGGCAAGTATTAAACTTCAGTGTTATTAGGTTATCTTAAGAAACTAGAATAACAGTTTTTTAATTTAAAGATCACTAATATTTTACTATCAGAATCCAAAACAATATATACAGTATAATAGTCCTTCCCAAGCAGATACAATCCAAATAACTGGATTAAAAAAAATTAAGCTACAATTTTTATTTGTAGAAACCCTTGTAAACATTCTTTAATGTAATTTGATTCCAAACAGGGGCCTTTCCAGAATATTATTCAAAAAATGGATTATGTTTGAAAGTATAGATATTTGCTGCATATACGCTCAAAATATAGTAATGATGCAAGGAAGTGGAAAAAATCTGGATGAAAAGTCTAATTTATATTTTTAGTATGTGAAAAATGATAGCTAAAAAAAGAAATAATGACTAGGATAAAGATAGCAAATGGCTTTTGCTAAGTCAGCTTCCTCCTAGATATTTGACAAGTAGTGGGACATACAGAGATATCCTTTACGTGTTTGTTTCTATTATTTCTAGTTTATGGTGTATTTTTCTCTTGGAATATACAAATACTGTATTTTGACACTTATCCTGAAAGAAGCGGTAACTTTCAGACTGCTTCATTCCTTTGCATAATGGTCCCTGCCACTGCTATTACTCTTCATCTTTATTCCCACTAAAGAGATTGCTGTGGAACATCTATCATAAGAAAGGCAAGCTATATATTATACCCCTTTTCTGAAAACTTAAAAGACCAAATACAAAACAAATCTAAAAACATTCACACATGATTAAGGTTTTAATATCCATGAAAAGGTTTTTAAAACTGGAAATGCTGTACCTTTTCAGTACGACAATACTCAGTTATGTGCCATTATAGTTATTTCACAATCCTACGTTTTACATTTACAAACAGGATGTATTTTCCAATAACATTAAACCATCTGCTGAAAACTATTGTTTCTTCTACAGTATGTATAATATTCTAATCTGGGAAGCAATTTGTTCCACTAACTATTCTTAGATATTAGGAAGAGTTTTTTCTAGACAGCTTTTATTCTTAAATTACCAAACATTGAGAGTACAATGACAGTTTGTGGTGATCATTACTACTACATTTAACAGTAATAAAAATAGCCTCAATCTGCAAAGTCAATTAGTGTCAAACATAATTGCTGGAACTCATTACTCTAAGTCAAGCATGACAGCTTTACAATTATAGGAGGTACTTAGTTTAAACAAATGGGATCCCAGAAGGAAATTTGCTATGGAAAGGCAATAGCAGATAATCAGATTGCTAGGCCATGCCTCTCAGTTCACCTGGACTGTATGTATTGCTTGTCTTGCATTAAGAACCTAGTGTTGTTTTAGTTCTTGAACTGAAATTCCAATGTCATTTATTAAAACTAATTTCTTCTAACTTATTCTAGTATTGCTCCCATTTATATTTTAAAACAATGCTCATAAGATATTGAGTTTTAACTATTGAACTATTGTAAGACTGCCATCTAGTGCTCAAGGACCTTTTTTTTTAGTAAAAGGTAAAAGTTAATTTCAAAATTGAACTTATAAAAATGTATTTTATTATTGTGACATTGATTATGTGCAGGTTCAGATTTGAAAGGAGAAGGATACAGTTATTCTATTACAAGCCTAGTGTATAATATGCTTGTCGTGGAATATTTAATGAAATACTGTTCAAAATAGGTGCAGAAAAATATGTTTTGTTAGTCAATGGGAACAACACCAGTAACAATAAAAATACAATTAAAAATACATTAATAGTTACAACAAAGAAAAATAACACAAAAGTTGTCTAAACATTTGAGTTCTTCACAATTCTTGAAGGTACTAGTACAAAAAGAAGTCAGGTAATAGAAAAGCTCAAACCCTAGACCAGGTGTTTTTCGTTTAAGTGATTTTCTTGAAAGTCTGTCTTAAAATGAAAACTGCAGATGAATGAATAGCAAATTATGTGGAGCACTCAAACATAAAGAATAATAGCTGACCACCTGTACTCCTATCCCTACCTGGAATTCTGAAAATTTAAAAGACATTCACTAGTTTCAAATTTATCTTCTTCCTTGAGCAAAACATACAAATCTTTCGAACAGAAATAAAGAAATATAGCATCATGGGTTTTTTGCTGATACAAGGACTCATTCTTCTTTACTTCTGTGTTCTGCTAAGTCAGCATGAATGGTGGAAAACTTTTAATTCAATATCCTCTTTTTATATAAATTCGTTCCACACAAATACAAAATATTAAATCAACAATACAGTGACTCACTTTTAGAACAAGCTTATTTTAAATTCAGTCAAATACAGCTTATGTACTATTGTCACATGTAGATGGATCAAAATTGTCATATGTAGATGGATCAAAATTGTCAAGATAGAGCATCTAAAGTCTCTTCCTATAGTAGAGCATCTCTCTTCTTATAGTATTTGCCCTATCCCTTTCCAGCCTTTTACATACTTGCATATGGATTATTAATGCTATACCAGTACGATAATAATCAAAGCATAGATTCAGAAGAAATACAGATTTGTTATTATTGCAGGACATAGATACCAGAGTCTACTAAAATGAAGCTGTGCACCCCAAAATATCAATTAACCCCCTAGGCCAAATTCTCACTGCTACCATTACTTCGATCTACAAATATCCCCCTTCCCATCAAATGATGATCGCATCAAAGCTGAGCAATTATCCTAACTTGTGGGGGAGCAATGGGAGACAGAACATAGTAGTTCAGATTTTCCAAGGCTGACAACCAAGGCAGAAAGAAACTCTCATGAATAGTGCATGTAAAATGAATATAAAGTGCATAGTGCATATAGAGTGTACATCAGATTGCACTTTTCATCAGGAATAATTTTAAAAATTAAAATTGCCAATAATTTATCAAGAATTGTATAAACAACATCTGGGCATTCAAGGAAACAAAGAAATATATAGAGAATTATAACAGACATTGCTCGAAAATCACCAGCCAGTCATTTGACAGCATGTCTCCAAGTTACAGAAAAAACGTCACAGAAAAAAAACGGTCTTTTTACAGAAAAAAATGTTTTACCTGTATTTTTTATAGAAGCTATGATTATCTTACTCTTTTGTAAACAAATCAAAAAGGATTTTGTTTTGATTATTGACTATATGTGAGCTGTAAAACACAAACTCCAACACACATATGCATCCAACAAACCAATAACAATAAATCAAGGGGACAAATTTCAAACATTGTTAATAATCCTAAAACCAGCACATCTGACTGTGATGCTCAAGAGAAATTTGTAACTGTAATCAATTGTACATTATAATATAATTTTCTGAAAATGATTATCAATAAAATCTTTTAGTTGAAGTGTAGTTTATTAAAACAATAAAGGTGGCATCAATACCAACCAATTGGCATTCATCATTTCAAAATCATCTGTTTCTGTGATTAATATACAAAAGCATAGATTCTAAAACCAGATGTATTTCGACTGATAATATATGAAAAGCTAATCCATAAATTGGATGCTTCCATCTAGAATTCATCAACATCCATCATATAAAACAAATAGAAAAAAATACAGTGGGATAAAATATTGCATCTGCAGCTTGTGCGTCTTACAAAATTGTGTCCATTCTATATGCATGAACATGTGCCAAATAACTTTATGACTCACTGAATTCATGTTGACTTAAAACAAAATGGATTTAACATACAAAATCATCCTGTAAGCATAAAACTCAAAGGATGCTGAACCAAAATTTTGCTTTTCAGCAACATTTTTAAACTGGGCTTGCTTTCCTTTTTTCCAGAGAACTACTAAATTGAATTTGATATACACTTTATTTCCATTACTTATATTCAAAATGACGTTGTAACAATTATAGTGAAAATATGCTAAATAATTTGTAATACATAATTTGTTTCGAAATTTATTTTTTAAGACACTTACTCTAGTCATCTGTGATAAAGCTGATCATGTTATTACATTGCCAAAGAAAATTTAATTTCCAGTTTACAATTTTCAAGCTATTGATCAATTTATGTGTCCCCTAAGAATAAACTAATTTCATTATAGTTAATGCTACATTAGATTTTAGCAGCAAAGCTAGAATGAAGTCAATATACATGTTCTGCATTTTATAGCCTCCTGGCTCATGACAGTGCTCCTACTATTTGTGAAATCTTTTCTTCCTAAATGTAACCTACTCACAAGTATCTTGAAAACTCCAGCTGACACAATTTAGAGTTTAAAAACCACTCATATAGATCTTCAGAAATGTAGTAATATTGAAGTAACAATCCATTTACATTATTTATGAAAATTAAATTATATTTTAATTAATTATCTAAATTGAAGACTATTTGAAGTTGTATTTAAGTATTATTATCTATACATGCTTAGTTTGCACAGATTTTGTTTTCTTTTGTAAAAATTAAGCAGCGCTAAATATGCAGATGATGAGAATTTTCTAAAGGTGGTCCCCGTGATTTTCTTTACTGTAAAATAACTAATCATATTAAAATTTGATGTTCCATCTATTCTACCACTGAAATCTTTTATCTAATCTTTCTAGCTGATATTAAGAACAGTATTAGTTCTTCACTGAGAAGGAAAATCATTCAGGATTTTGCAGCTTCAATTTCCAGACTTATAAACCAAATCCAGGTATCAATATTAATCAAATTCCTTCATTCATTCCCCAATTCAGTGATGGTGTTCTACTGGTTTGGCCCAGTTCAGGTAAACCAGTAGTAAAAAATTGTTACCATTTGGCTGAACCGGTAGTAAAAAAAACAGCTACCGGTTTGGCCAAACCTGTGATGACCCGGGGCATGGCATAAAAATAACAAAATCACTAAAGTAGATAAATTCCCTTTAATGCCTCCAACTTGGCCCCCAATGTCCAGTTATCCTTGGCTGGAAATCAAACTCTTCCAAAAACAGTCTACAAAGGGAAGAAATGCAGTTTGAACCCAAAGTAAATATAATAAAAAAACCAACACAAACCATGCTGAAGTAATTAATACCAGAATAAATTGCAACTTCCAAAAGATAACTTCCACAGTTGGGAGGACACCAAAACCCAGATAAGCCTCGACAAAGATAATGCACGCTTTGTTTTCAGTAACTTTGCCATGCGTAGTTTGCCCTTTTAAACAGTCTTCCCAGCTGCAGCACATGAAGTGGATCAAGGCCCTTTCCTCAGAATGCCCAGCCAGACTGTGCCCTTCCCCATTTCTTCCACAGTCACTGGATCCACACTCACACTCCCTGTCAGCTACTCAATCTCCACCTCAGAATCGGACTCCAACAAGAGCATGACAGAACCAGTATTTCTTTTTTTTTTTTTCCTTCTGATGATCATCTGTTCCAATGATCAGCTGTACTGGAATCCCCCTCACTATCTTATTGCTTCACCCAGAAGGTTTCCTGAGGCCCAGGAGGCAAAAAGAGGCACCTGGGTGCTGCAAAAAAAAAAAAAAGAAAGAAGAAGCCACACTGACCCAGTCACATGGCCATGCCCACAAAACCGGTAGTAAAAATATTTGCATTCAACCTGTGCTCCCATCCAAAATACTTTGTTCTATGAAATCAAACTTGTTAAAGCACTTAAGAAAAAAATACAATAAATGTATCCAAAATATTTCTGTTTCAGCCAAACCCAACAGCTTCTGTCTTTCCATTCCCACCTATATTTGTAAGTTGAATAGTTAGAAAGCTGGACAAAATAAAACAAATTCTATGTGTTTGCTTTCTTGATGTTTTACATGTTCAGTCATATGGGAAATCTTGAGGGCAATTTTCCATCTCATATAATATACACCATGATAGAATGGCTAGAGCGTTGTACCTCCATACATTTTGAAATGCTAGATTCCAATATGAAGCCATTATCAAAGGTTTAAAAGCTTTTTGGATTTCCAAGTGCCTAAATGGCACTTTGAAAATTATTAAATGTGTAAGTATTTATTACAAATATATATAAGTTGATGGTTCATCAATTGTCTAAACATATTTCCATAAGTCACAATTGCTTACAATTTTTGTAATATTATAAAATTCAAAGTTGAATGAAAAAAAAACGTATTTTGTAAAAATAAGTTTTGAATTGCCAAGTAGACAGGACAGAAGAAACAGATGGAAAGGATACCAAAATTCCAACACCCTCTGCTACATAACCAAGAGCCATCATAAAGTTATAATTGCTTTATATGATTATAAATTTCTGTTGTCAAAGTCAATACTACTGGCAAAGATGTATCTCTGGCATAACATATTCTGATAGCTTTTTCAGAGAATATGAATAGTGGAATGCATACAGAAACAAGCCATGTATAAATGGAGAGAAACTGTTCAATGAAAAACACAATTTGCTTTCATGAAAATGTATGTAGAACTATAATTTTAAAAGTTTCACGAAAGCTCTTTATCTTATAAATCTTGATACATACATTTAATGTTATATATGTAGCAATCTTCATATAAAAATTAGTGCCAGAAAATGCATTCATCTTTCACTTACTATAGAAATTTTCAATTCTTTGTTTCTACTCTTTTAATAGATGATAGTATGTATCTGTAACTTCAGTTCAAGGTCCACTTTTCTTTCTCTTTCTTTCTATCTATCTATCTATCTATCTATCTATCTATCTATCTATCTATCTATCTATCTATCAATGGAATATTGATCCATTGGTTCACAGAACAGAAATGGGTCAGCTTGTTACCTGACCCCCACATTGTGGGAATGAAAGACAGATTGCCCAAAGTGACCCAACTGGCTTTCATGACTAGAATGCATAATCTCCCATTTTCTATTTAGGTACCCAAGTTGTCTCTGTCTCTCTGTGTGTTTCTGTCTCTTTCTGTTTTACTATTATATTGGATGAAATCATTTCATTCAAATATAAATGACAAAATGGGATCCGGAAAATAAGTTTAAGCACCACTAACAAAAAGTATTGAAACAACAAATATGCTGCATACATTGAAAACAATCCTCACATGTTCAACAACTGAGCACTGATTGTATATAATACACTAATGTGGTAAATTTATAACAACTGAAATATACATTAATGCAATAGCTATCAACCTGTATTTTATCTACTTACCCACCTATGAACCTATATAAAACCCTTTCTTTACAAAACTTATTCTTAAGGATTAGCTATCTTATAAAATGTAAACTCCTACATCTCCTACAAACTCCTACAAATTCCAAACAAAAATTAGGATCCTCTTTTTACTATGGCCAAAATATAAAGTGAAATGAAGTAACAAATTCAACATATATGGTAACTTGTCTTTGTTGCTGCAACCAGATAATTTGTGCCGCTTTCCATGGGTCTTTCCCTTACTTGAATTTTTAAGATAAGATTTTTAATATCTGGATGATGAAGCATCAACACAGAATGCAAATGAATTTGGAAAAAATAATAAATTTATTCATAGTGTAGATTTACAATTAATGTAAGTAGTACAAGATGATATAAAACTAAGCCCACAAATTTCTAAATTACTAATAGAAGACAAATGGCTTCAGCTATTTAAAAGTGAAGGGTACCTAGGTGTGGTAAAAATTTTCTCAAAGAAGATTTATGAAGCAGGACTATTAGGGAATTACAATAAGATTTTTCTTTAAGTTGTTCAGTGCCCACAAGTGTCATATCTTCTTCACTGTTTACATTTGGCTGTATTTATTTTTCCGAGCTCAAAAAAAGAGTTGATAACAAGAAAGTCTACAGATATGTTTTGTTGTTACCACTAAATCTCATAAACATTTTTGAAATAGTCTATACATGTTTTGTTATAATTTATTTAAATCCGGATACTATAATTCATTACATGTTCTTTTTTAATTATTTGACTCTTGTATTGAATCTTGAATGTAATTAAAATGATTGGCATATCATATTATAATTGTCTATAATTACATTTTAAAGCACAGCAACCATTCTTTCAGTATCCAGAAGCAAGTTACCATCCTCCTAGTAGAAAGTATAGTGATTTATCTTTCAAAGCAATGATACATGTTTGCACATTAAATTTTAATAATTTATCTTGAAATAAATAATAATAAGTATTTTGTTTTTCCCATGCATGCATCTCTTTGCCAAGGAGTTCAACAAATGTCAAGGTTACCATTTAATATATACCCTATATCCAGGGACAGTGTGTTATTGTTGCTAAGGGATCAAGATAAAAATGTGGAAACCATGAGTTCTAGGCCTGCCTTAGGCACAATTGGGTGTTTCTTTTACCCTAGGAGGGAAGTCAATGGCAAAACAGTTCTGAAAAACTTTGCGAAGAAAACTGTAGGAACTTCTCTGGGAATGATTGAACAGAAGGAAGGAAGAAAAAGTAACAGAAGAAAGAAATAAAATATATATGTCATAAACGTACCACTGATCAATAGTTTCTAGTTAATAATTAATATCAGCTAATAATAACCTATCAATAGTGGTCTAAAATATATTAGTGTGTATGTTATAGGAAGAACAGAGGAAAATGAAATATGCAAATACTTACAGTAACATGTTCCCCTGAGTGGATTACCAAGATATCTATTTTCAGAGTCACAACTGCCAGGAAAAAAAGACAAAACAAAGGCTAAACATCTGATCATTATAAACAATACAGCATATTGAATATTTTAAATATAACATTCATACGGCCAGTGAAACAAGAAGAAAACAAACATAACCAAAACTATTTTTGTCGGCATATCCAATAATGTATTTCTATGCCTTTATAACAATGTCTTTAAATTAGAATATTTAATTCTCTCATCAACCCATTTTAATCCTCCAATAATCTGCAACATGTATAGATGATATGGAATACAATGGCCTTTTGTTGATGTTTGGGTAACTTATGCTTGTTTGATGTTAGTTTCCATTTGGTCTGTAGTTTTATTCTTAGCAAGCTAGAAAAAGCTAGTGGAACTACATGGAACAAAAAGTGTTAACTGCTACCGTCTGTGTTCCTCTATCATTTATTATATTGCATCTTTGTTAATTAAATTAATTATGTTTATTAAAAGACAATAGAATATATTCAGATCTAATTGCAAGCATAAGACAAACATAGGGAACAGTTACCTGCAGCCAGAATAAAGCTAATCAAACCAAATTAAACTCTGAAAGGTCACTTTTCATGCCTAACTCTGGAACAGATAATCTGCCATCATTGGCCTTATTTCAATCTTTCTATAAGGAATTGACTTAATTTATAAGAGAATGGGGGAGGTTAACTGTCTCATTACTACCATGTAATCATTTACATATATACATACATACATATATACATACATACAGTACATACATATATACATTCATTCCTAAAATTCTAAAATGATGGCATTCTTGCACATAATAATTTTAAGATATTTAACACAATTAGTTTCTTTCGTAGTATTTTAGACTTTAGTTTGTTGTTTAGTAAAACTTTTTTCCTTTTATGTTTCAAATAACTTCTTTGTATACCTTGAAAGACAACATAATGACTACTTCTAATGGTTTCACAGAACAGAATATATCAATAGTAGTCACTGGACAAGAAATGTGAAAACTAGTTTTGTTGCTTTCCTCAGTAACACATTCATTTATAATTTAAATGTATATAATGGTAGGTGACAATGACTTTGGGATATAGGATACCCAGGCATGGCCAAAGTAATGATTAGATAAAAAACAGCTTAGCCTGCAGCAGGAATGTGTGGCAAGAAACTCAAACAAGAGCCTTCCTAGTTTCTTGAGCTATAAAAGTGGAGACAAGTATTTGTAGTAACATTCTGCTAATGTAATATTACAATACAGTAGAATAAGCTCATCTTTCCTGCCTGGTCTATACATAAGAGTGAAATCAGTCTTGGAAATCTAAAAATTCCCGTCTTCTTTACAAGAAATTGACCTCTTTTAATCATCACTTTCTTACTCATTTCAATATACAAGGGATCTGAACTTATCTCAGTATTTTCCCATTGTTTTTCAATTTGTTTGTGACTAATACAAGAACATTTAATATATTTAAATGTTCAAACATATGCTTATTTTATTTCAGAATGCATTAGTGCCTTGCCATGACACCAAAAGTACATTTCTGAGAACAAAATGCAAGAACATTTTTAAAATTAACTATAAAATCTATAAATATGTTCCAATAAGATTCAATCTATCACATTAATCCAGCTATTTATAGTATTTTCTAAGTTCTCTACTGACCTCTTTGAAAGTCAAGTACATGCTGCTGTTCAACATTTGTCAATGTGCCATGACTACAAATAGGTCACTATACTCATATCTTATTTTCTACACATTTCTCCTCTTCCTTTTTTGAGTATCCAAAATATAGATACTTACTGATATTATGATACTTAATTTCAATAGTGTTTGTTTAAATGTATAACATATTAAAATATATTTGAGTAAGATATGGATAAGATCTAATTTATCCAAATGGAAAATTAACTTTATGTATATGTAGATTAGAGCAAGATTTTTATTATCAAAATGGTTTACAACATCGTTTGAAATGAAAACAAAATGTATGACCATTCTCTAGAGGGCAAACTGAGTCAAATAATCAGTTGCTTGGAGAAACAAGCTAACAGTTGCAAATTCTAATAGGCTATCAAAATATTAACATGCTGACATGTTAATAATTTTGTTTTTCAAACAAAAGTCACCCTTGTTTTAAATGATATGACACAGGCAAATGATCCAATATTGTTAATAAATCTATAAACAAAATAAAAATAGTATGAAACAGAAGAAAGGAATGGACAATCAGAAAAAAGGACAACTATATCTCTCTCAGCTCATAGACTTGAGCAAAAGTAGCAAATGCCTAACCTTACACAACTGAAGTTTCCCTCAGAATATTAGTTGATTCTTGAGGGACAATCTTAAGATAGGTGGAACTCAGGAAGCAATGCTTGCATGTGGCCTTTTTCTAACCTTTACCTGGCCCTAGCTAATCTTGGTAGCACTGTTTAGAACAGATACTATGATTTTTTTAAGGAAAATAAAATGGCATATTCAAAACATGATTGAAGTGCAGTTTGTTCTGATTCATTGCCGTGGAAAACAAGATAGCTGGGTAGAAGAAAATCCAGCAAAATTCAATATGTTGGCTGTCACAATTAAAATAATTATTTCTGCATATGTCTCCTTCTTGTCAGTCTTAAAACAGATTCTGTTTGATTTCATGATAATATATTTCTACTAGAATATTATGCATTCTTACTTATGGCTGTGATAAATTAGGCTGGTTTGGAATATTTTATGTTTTATCCATTTGTTTGGCAATACATTTTTTGGCATAACAGTTTTCAAATATATTTTGGAATAATGGATTTATTTTGGCTTACTATTGAGGATTCTTTTTAGAAATATTTTCTGTAGGTGGAAAGCATACTGGGCTTTTTCCAGGTTTCCATAAAAAAAGAGTAATATTTTTGTTTGCACAGGATATTGCATAAAGATTTATACAATTTCTCCAGATGAAATTCACAAAATTTCACACAGTATTGTAATTGTATAACACTGACAGAAACTACCACATGTTCCATGTGTACTTCTCAAAATTCATTCTATTTATTAATTCATTAAGAAATTCTTCAGAGGAATTATGCAGTGGAAATGTATTCCTGTTAGAACATTATTAATAACACAATTATTTCCCCCTTTCCTATCCCTCTGTAGATGAACATTGGATAGAACCAGTTCTTTGTTTGAATATTGCTGAACAAATTATGGAAAGTGTGGTGGTGATTTGGGAGGGGGGTGCATTAAAATGATCCTACTACTGTTGCCAAAACCAAATCTTCTCCTGGTCTGGAATTTTTATGTATGTTTGAGTAACACAACATGATATTGGGAAAAATTATACCCATGTTGTAGAACATGCAACATACAATAGTCTATTCTTTCTAAGTTCCATGTTCTACAACATGGATAAAATAGTTCAACAAATGATGCAGAATTAGGAAACAAATAATACTGTAACTTGCATTTATTGTTTCACTTCAAAATGTCAAATGAAATTAGGATTTTTATGTATTGAATAAAATAACAAACTTATTGTGTTTGGTAAAAGTCTAACTCAGAAAAAGATTCTGTCTAAGAAACAGACATTTACTATTTGTAAACATCTTACCAGATAATCTTAAAGATAACAGGAAAGGTTAGCTTTCTGATTATTAATTTTTTTTCAAAGTTACAACTCACCTCAATTTTCAGATATTATCCAAGTTGAATTTTTCATTTGGCTCCTAGTAGGTTTCATCTGTTATTAGCTCTGGTTTTCTTTGGGTCATATTACAATTATTTATACTAGTCTCTTGCTAAATGATGTGTTAGATATTTTTGAGATACTTTTCTACTCCAATCTTCCAATACTCTCTTTTATAATTGACACCTGGAAATCATTGAAACTTCTCTGTTTTATGGTACAGTCCTGGAAGGACTTGAGTAGTAGTAATGGGTAGTAATTTGTGACACGGATTAATGTTTCGGGCTTTTCCCATTCATTGCATTAACATTGTGGAATAAAAGGAACATTTAAAACTAAAACAAAAATGGAGCTTCAATATCACAAATGTTGAGACCACAAACTTAGTGATATGCATGAACTGAATCTTTTTTGTGTTTAAAGAACTAAAATATTATTTTACTATAATTGTTCAGCTTAAATACAAGAAAACCTCAATTGCCTTCTCAAAAAAATGGCATTTAATATCCTTATGCAAACATTAACAATAAACAAGATATCTGCCAATATTTTCAGACTGCTATATTCTTTTTTTTTTTTGAAAACAATTTTATTGTTTTTTTAACAAACAAGCAAACAGACAAAACATAAAAACATCAGCTCTCATCCGTACTTATGTACAAACAGTGTGTCGGTTGGTTCATCAGTTTTGTGCATTCATTTCGTAGTCATAATTACAATTACCTTACATAATAAGGTAATATATTCTGTTTCCACTTTTATTTTTCAAATAGTTTTTCTTTCATATTTAATGTAAAAGAACATTCATACTTCAAGTAGACACAAAGTCCAGATTTTGAACTATTTAAGAAATACAGAGTCTGAAATATCAATTGTACTCTATAATTTCTATAATTAATAAGACAAATATAGAGAATGACATTTTAATTTTCTACTTTCATTTCAACACCATGTTTCAGTTACTCAGGCAGAATGTGTCATTACATAGTAGGTTGTTTTTAGAAAAAAGAACAGTGGTCTGAACTAAAAATCCAATAAAAAATCAAGTGGCTTTTCTTCCAATAAAACAATGAAGGACAGGAGTATAAACTAAATAATTAGTACTTTCCTTCTATTGGTAACAAAATAAGACATGTGAAAAGAAATTTTAAAAAGTTTCTTCTTTTTCAGGAATTGTTTCTGAAGTCTTTTTCAGATCAAGACTCTAATTCTAAACTCAAGTAAGGAACTCCATCTGATTTCTCTGAATTATTTAAGATAATTCTGTCTAAGATAGAAATTCTGTAAATATATCTAACGAATAATTTCTATCCATTTAGTCAAGGCTATCAGTTAGTTTGATGATTAAATTAAGGACACCTTATGTAATCTGCATATAGTCCCTTAACTATAGTTTTATTACTGGGTATTTAAAAGTAGTTTGTCAACAATATGATGATGATGATAATAATATACTTTGCATTATTTCTAAATTTGCTTTTGGTGAGTTTGTGCATTCTTATAAATGGTGATAAGAAGGAGGTATAAATGATAATGCCAAAGACTCAGCAAATAAGGTTTTCCTTGTCATGGTCCTGTGGAATATTATGGCTGCAAATCAACCAGAACTCTCATACTGACTCAATTGAGATGTTATGGCCAAGTCAACTTTAGAAAACCAAAAATAAGCTGTGGTCTTGAATACTATACCATCCTCATGAATGCCATTTTATCATTTGCAAATAAACCAAGTATAATATGAAGAATCAGAAAGTTTTTTAAAAAAAAGCTTATTCATAGTGGGACGCCTACGATTCAGTTATGACTAGTGAATTGTTCCAGTGTCTGCTAAGTCATTTTTCTTTCTCCTTTCTAATTCAATGTGTGGTGAATAACTCTATTTAAATATTGCACTTGAAGACATTAAAGAATAATAAGCTCAGATTTACAGATAGGAAATTAATTCAAGCAAGTTGGTTTGCAAACCAGCGTCATGTCCAGTCTTGAACCATAATAATATATGTTAAGTCCACATTTTCACAATTATTTTTATTAGCTAAACACATTTCCTTTTACTGAAAGAAAATGATAAAATCTTATACTATCAGAATACACCAATAATTTAGCTTCCTTCTCTTAATCTTACAAATCATATGTTATTGTCCCTTGCTCTCATTCCAAATTTGGATACCAAAATAATTTTGCATGAAAATAACTACTTTCATTTAACAGTAATTCATTTTACATTGCATTTATTCCTTCCCTGCAGTTGTCCACCAATGTTCAGGGGAATATAAAACAGTCAATTTGAAGAATTCTAATGAAATGTAACAATAGAAAAGCTATTGAATTTTGCTGTTGAATTGTATGTACAAACGTCACCCTGGAAATTACATTTAGATTGTAACAAAAAAGTGCACCCTAATACCATTACACAACTATTGCCATTAGTGAGAAGAGGTTGCCATTTTTTTTAAAAAAAAAGTCTTATACCTTGAAAAAAATAATAAAACTAATACCTATTGGCAAGCTTTGCAAAAAAAATAGATGAATAGCATGTCTTTGGGCTCAAAAGTCAAATTAGTATTTGCACATAATGGAATAACAGGAACACATATTGGCTTGAAAAAGATCTCTGAAGAATGCTGTGGTAAACAGTTTGATTTGTCAAGAAAACTTGAGCTGATGTGCCCATATAACTATAGCTGCAGTTGTGGTAAGTTCAGGGAAGATTTTACTTCTTTAAATAAAGCTTAAAGCCTGCCATATTAATAGATTTCTAAAGATCAATTTAGACCAGTGGTAATCAACCTGGTCCCTACCGCCCACTAGTGGGAGTTCCAGCTTTCATGGTGGGTGGTAGGGGTTTTGTCCCCTACTTTATAAATCACCATTACTGTGGGACCGGTGGGCGGTTAAAGAAAATTTTACTACTAACAAAGATACAAAAGTGGGTGACAGGTATAAAAAGGTTGACTACCCCGATACAGATGGACAAACAATTTTCCTTCCTTCTTTGAGAATATTATGTAACTATATGAGAAGCCATTTTTCTCCACTTTGGAAATGATCTCTCCATGTTTAAAATGTAATATAACTGGTTTCAGTTATACAGTAAATTAACATACAAATAGATTTCTTTCTCATCTTTTTCCTCACTACTCCCAAAAGGGGGAAAATGCATATCAGAAGTTGGATGGGGAGTGGAGTTTGACTGAAAAAGATGCAGGTAATTATAAGCTAGGAACAAAAACTTTCAATTACCTTCCCATGTTCTCCCAAAAGAGAGGAATATGAAATGTGAAAGCTTAACCATTTGATCTCATGATGATAGCAACAGTTTACTATGATATCTGAAGCAGTACAAGAGCAGTACAAGGAATTTTGACATTAAGAATATGAAAGTATAATGTCAAAGTAAGAATAACAGAAATTTAAATTGAAATGTGCCAAACAGCTGAAAGCCAAACATGTACAAATCTCAGCTTTGTTAGTGTAATTATACTGGAGAGAAAGGTGGAAAATTGACTTATGTCACTGAATAGGCAAAGAGAAAAGGCAGAACATGAGATGCAGTTTTACAGTATCAAACACAAAGGCAACTCTGATTACTAAAGATAGAAGGACAATTGAGAAAAATACATTGTCACCACTGGTAAAATACAATAGATAGATAGATAGATAGATAGATAGATAGATAGATAGATAGATAGATAGATAGATAGATAGATAGATAGATAGATAGACAGACAGACAGACAGACACTATAAATAGGAAATAAATTTACATACACAAACACAAAGACCTAGGAAAAATATAGTTTTCTCACAATGAAAAGCTTACAAGCCGTGAGCAAATTATTTTTCATTCCTTACTATGTTATTATCCTGCTTCTGTATCATTGGTATTCTAAAACAATGGATCTATTCAGGTACTTGTTCCTGAAAGGCAGTCTTTCAGGCAGCAAATTTGTCAAATTCTTGCTTACTTCTTGTAATATTTTTTTATTTAACCAACTGAAGTAAGCAATCTTCTTAGTTGCATAAAAGTTGCATCTTTACATACTTTCTCTGTTACTGGTTTATCTGACATCATGAAAAGCAGACCATATTACAGGAACAAAAGTTCGAAAGGAAACAGTAAATCTAAATTGTCAGGTCCTCATTTAAGTAACCCCCAAATAGCAATTCACATTATTCTAAGACTTCAAGCTCATTTCATAAGCCTGAAAATATACAGTAGTACTGATCCAAATAGATCTGCAAAGCTATAGGAATTTTATAGAGATATTAAATAACATAATGTCTAGAAAACCACTCCCAACATGGCATTTCCTTTCTCCTGCCTTTTGTACTTGAAACATAGAACTAAAAGAATCTATGTATATATCCAAAGACTATAAGAATATGGATCTAATAGTAAAGCCTAAGACTTATTTACAACCAATATTTGCAAATAAAACTTACTTCTTTTAACCTGAAAGCACAAAACTTACAAAGGAATAAATAGCTCTTATGAACTGGTATCTTTCACAGGACAATTACAATGTTTGAAATTAGACTGGGGGTTAAATTAGAACAAGGATTACATGTAAATGTAGAAAACAAATTGCCCATCTGTTTAAATTTAGTATAGTTTTTAGAAAGGCAGGATATAGAACAGTGCAATGATACCCAGCTTCTGTATAAAATTGTAACTATGATATATTCTTTAACTTAAATCATGAATTTTAGATAGGTCAGATATAATAGGAAAATAAATCTTAAAAGCAAAGGTATTGTAGTCATCTGAGACTTCTTGAAACAAAAACTTAAAACACTGCTGTCTCAATGAAGATAAACATTAGGACGTCTAAAGGAGCCAATATGGTTCACCAAAAAAGTAATATCAATGAAGATGCTAACTACAAATGTAAGGAAGGACTAAATCAAAGGCATCTATAAGATTTCAACTCAGAAATATAGCATAAAGTCAGAAAAAAACAAAAGGGGAAGTGACAAAAGTTAACAAGAGAGAGGAATCCAATCAAGTGGAGTTATTTCAAATATGTCAAAAGCAAGAAGAAAACAAAGAAGACATTTTTTTTTGTATTATTCTGAATGCTTTCAACGTCCTACAGCCTTGATGAAATATATCCTAGAATTTTGAAGGAAGTGACTGAAGATCTGTTGGGGCCTATTACCTTCAGATAAGTTCTATAAAACCAAGGTTGTCCAAGAGATTAGAAGACAGTAAAGAGTGGAGAATGGTCTGCCTCTTAAAGAAAGAAAAGAAAATTAGTAATTATGGAGCCTAGTAAAGGTGTCAATGCAGATAAGAAAGCAGCATATTTGTAAGATTTTTTAAGATTGCTAAGAATGGCTTTATAAAAAATCATGTGAGCCAATTCTAGAACTGCTTGCACCCTGAAACTTTGTCAGGTTTCTAAGTGATGAAATACATTTAAAAAGAAAGAGCAAAGTCCATCTTTCAAAACAATTTCTTTTATTTAGGAAAGCATCAAATTGGCAAAGTCTGTTGTAATTCTGGATGTGACACAACCCGGAATTATACCACGTAATATTCGAAATTATAAACAACTCCCAAAAGTTACATTCCCTAATAGAGGTAAATCAATATTGCCTGATGTCATCAATCTCCATCTCCAGGTCTCAGCAGGATCAGCTTTTGTTCCCACCTAGCCTAAACAACTGACTATCTCCACTTCTCCCACCTTAGGAATGTGGCAAGCCCAAAACCCTTCCCCCATAACCAGCAAAGAGAAAGAAACAAAATATATAATAAGGCTAAATAAAATGGCTATGCATGTCAATTTCAGGCTTCGCACTTTCTGTGTTCATTCACATATAGATATGTGCAAACCTTACCTCATTTTTGAATGCTTTTAAAAATGCTTTATTTTTATATTAGGCCTCAGCCTCTAGCCAATTTTATCTGTTATACTTACAGCTGCTAAATATTTATGTGACTTAATATTATTATTATTATTACCCTTATTGTTAAAGTACAACATATGTATAATTGGCCGAGCCTCCCTTCATAGCAACATATATCCCTAGCAACATAGGGATATATAGCAACATGAATATAATGAAAATATTTTACACAATATTATCCAATAATTGAATTGAACTGAATTATTTATTGTCATTGTACATATATATATATATATATATATATATATATATATATATAGTATACATACAACAAAATTCACATAACACCCAGAGACCAGACTCAACATGCACACACACGACAATCCCCAAATATCTCCCCACCACCAAAATTCCCTGCCTTCTAAAAAACACATAAGCATCCACACAACAGACCAAGTAATACTGTCCAACAGCTCACTGATGGTGGTCCTTAAGTTCATTGTTAAGTGCAATTATAGCTCTGGGATAAAAACTATTCAGAAAACATGTGGTCTGAGTTTTAATTGTTCTGTATCTCCTGCCAGACTGCAACAGTTCATAAAGATTGTAAGCAGGATGAGAAGAGTCTGAAAATGTTGTGCAACTTCCTCAAACAGCAAAATGCAAAGATGTCATCCAGGGCTGGTAGCTGGAGCCCAATGATGTTCTGGGCAGTTTTAATGATTCTCTGTAGAGATTTTTTGTCCACTACAGAGCTGCTCCCAAACCATACAAGAATGCAGTATGTCAGTGCTCAATGGTGCTGCAGTAGTAGGACAGAAGTAGATACTGAGCATTCTCAGGAAGTACAGCCTCTTCTGCACCTTCTTTACAAGCATGTTAGTATTCATAGTCCATGAGAGGTCCTTTGAGATGTAAGTGTCCAGAAATTTAAAACTACCAACCCTGTCCACTTCCTCAACATTTATGTACAATGGTAAATGTACTCTTTGTCCTGAAGTCAATTATAAGTTTTTGGGGTGTTAAGTGTAAGATTATTTTCTTTATACCACAGTGTCAGCCCTTGTACTTCCTTTCACAATAAAGGCAATAAGTTCAAATTAGAGCAGGCATAGTCAATTTATGACATAACAAACTTTACTAATAACCAGTTGAGTGCCACAATCTCCCTATCCCCGCTATAATTAATTTTGATGCACTATAATTTTAATTAAAATAACAAATGAAGTTATTTGCAATATCAGACAACATTGTCTTTAGCCAACATTAATCCATTCACTAGCCAAATAATATATTACAGCCATGTTCACAGAACCTCAGAAAAAAACTAAAGTCATCAGTGTGAGATGTAAATATCTCCCAAATTCTAGTTCCATATGCATGTCAGTATGCACATGAATTATTTTTCTGACAAGATCCAGATATTATGGCTATCAACCACAACATTACAATAGGATATATATAAATTAAATATAAATGTACCTCTCTTTGTTTCATGTAGCATTAAGTTACATTCCTCACATTTCATCCCTGTAGTACAATTGATCTACTTTCAGTCAGTCAGTCAGTCAGTTGTATCCTTCTTTTTTTTTTTTTTTTTGTAAATAGCTCAAGTCAGTGAAAACACCCAACACTCCTTTCTTCTCCTATTTTCCCCACAGTAACAATGGGATTGGTTGGACTGAGAGTGTAACTGATTCAGAGTCACTCAGTTAGCTTACATGCCTTAAAGCAGAACTAGAATTCACAAGCTCCTGGTTTCTAGCCTGGTGCCTTAACCACAAGATCAAGTTGGCTAAAATGTAATTATAAGAGTGATATGAGCATACTCAATCATTTGCTATTCTTATGTGCTTTTCAGTCATTTTTACAAGATCCATAATTATTACATAATATACCGTTATTAATTAGCTTATAGAAATGAATTTGGACTTTTGACCATCCATCTTTGATAAATGATCCCGATTAAGCATTTTTCTTTTTATTTCACTTTACAGTGGTAATTACTGATATGATTTTTGAGACATGTGGAAATAAATTTCTGAAACCAACATTTTGTTGTTGATATGATGTGAAGAACATATTAAGAAGGTTAAGTTATAAACATATGAAAAAAGCAGAATATAAGAGCAATTAATGCAAATGAACAGGAATTGTTAACAAAATAAAAAACCCAAAATGTACAAAGAAACTTGAAGAAAGCTTTGTTGGCAGCTAATTTCTTCAAGGCCATTTATTTGAGATTTTTCTTTTTACATTTGATGATTGCTAGGGCAGCTGGTGTTAATGATAACTTACAACAAGATGGAAATGTAACATGAAAAGCTACTTTCTGTTTTCAAAAATAAACACTGTCACTAAAATTTTTCTTCTTTATTCACATTTCACTCTGCTGCCTAAATGATGGGAAAAATGGAAATGAATCTAGCAGTAGGTGGTGCGTATTATATCCATTAAGAGCCATAAAAAGAAAAAAGCAATCTTTGCTACACTAGGAACTTGCTAATAAACACGTACTATCCCGAATACCAATTCAACTTTTTCTCTTTCTTCATGAAAGCAAGTTTATTTTCTTTCCTGTTCTAAACATGCATGATGTAGTTTGGAACTATCTATCAAAACCATTAAGAGGAACTTTCCTATCTCCAACCTGTGTGTCATTATACTTGTATGCCCAATTAACAAAGAAGCAGTTTCCATAAATAAAATAGGACAGTTTCCTTTCTTATCTAGCTACAGCACACATAACTTTTCAATTTTTAGAAAATAATAAAGTCATTATTTTAGTTCCGTATTAATTTTAATGTAAAACATTTTTATAATAGTGTTCAAAACCTTTGTGCTCTGACACATTTAGAGCACTTTTACCTTGGCCACAAACATCCGTATTATCAAGATTGTATTTAATAATGGTTGCATAAGACAAATTTGGGGAAGTCTGATGACAGAGAAATCTATTTTCATGGTGTTTGGTGGAATTAAAAAATTTGACAGAATCCAAAAGTGTACTTGCAATATTAAAATCTACGTATTGTTTTTCCATAACCTATATTATCCCACTGAAAATATCAAGATATTTTTATAAGCATTTTCTTAAGAAGAATCACAGAGAAAACTGAGATAATGTACTAATTCCTAGATTTGGTTTTCCTTTCCATATCACTATGAAAGATTACTTTATTCAAACTTTATATTCATAACCCTCTATTTCCAACTTGGATTAGAAGAAACGTATGTTTTTAAACTTGCATTTTTATGTGCTCTATACAATGATTAGATGTGAAATACCAGAATAATTATAGTGATAATAAAGTTTTAAATCCAACTCATAGTTCACTGAATATATTATCACATGAAACATAATAGATTAAAATGAGGACAGAATAGATTAAAATGAGGACAGATTAAAGAACAAACCATTTCCCACCCTTTCATGTTTTCTATTCCTATTTAAATTAAGCTAATATTTCAGACTTGTTTTTACTGGAAGCCAAACAAAAAATATGACATGTAATTAATTATACACAGGAGCATTACAACTAATGGAAATTTTCCAGTAGGCTTTATTACCATCCATCAAATCTTATTGATCCATATCATTGAATGCATTTTCAAGTTAAACATCCAGTAAAAGCATTTGTATTTTCTTCCTCCTGACAAGGCAAAGCTATGTTTGATTTGTTTAGGTAGTAAGAGAAACAATTTCATACAGAAGTACATTGCTTATATTTTCTGTTATTAACCGTTTTCAAAATGTTCTTTATCAAAGCTAATAAATGCATGATTATTTATTTTATGTTTATTTAAAGTTTGCAAACAGATAACAAGATAGGGCTACATTTTGCTTCTTTGTTCCTCAAAGCAGTATACCAAGTATTTTTAAAATTATCCTAAGGGCACCTTTTGTACATCACGGATGATTAAGAATTATAAAACTATCTTTACCACATTGTATACATGAGTCAGAAATATATTTTTTTTTCTGACACATCTACTAATATTTCTGATTTCATAAAATAGAGAAAAAATTATCAAAAAGCTGTTCTGACATAAGGAATAATGGTTTGTATAAGCTTGTATGCAATTCTTACTTCCACTGATGATCACCTCAAATACATATCATACATAGAAATCAGTGGAGGAGAATATTTGTAGCTCCGGTTTGAAATGAGGTATATTGAAATGATCATGTTACTAGTTTGGGTACTGAAACATCAGCAAGAAAACAATCTCAGAGAATACCAAGGACCCAAGGAGATTTCTATACAAATAGAAATCTCACATCACTAGATGTTGACTTAAACAATATATCTTGATGGAGAATATCAATATATTTAGCTGAGAATAATGAAAACTGCATAATTTCTTAATGAATCAATTGATCAAGATTAAGATCCAACATTTCCAGAGAGACACAAACAAGAATTTATAAGCCTCAAGAATATCTCAGAGAAAATAGTTCATTTACTGTACAGGTAGGTCACTTAAGAGATGGAAAATTTATCTGGCGACTCATAGAATGATCACACTTCAATATTAACTCAATTTGATACAGGTTGCTAGAATAGCTATTTAAGCATTCAAAAGCAATACATAATTTCCAAGTTATTTATTACAACATATTTTGTTTAATATTTCATTAAGTATTAAATATTTTATTTATTAAATATGTTAAAACATATTTTGTTTTATAAATATATGTATTTTCTGTTACAACAAACAGCATTACTTGCATATGTGCAGGAATCAGGAAGGTATGTATTTATTTAGGGAGAAAAGTAAGAGTATTGCAATTGTAAAATACTACGGTCTTTTTAATAGTTATGAGGTTTAGTATTTTTTATGGCCTTTTCTTCTGCCATTCCCTTTTCAATAGTTGTGCCAGATGCTATTATTTAAGTACCAATTATGATGACTTGAACTGCTATTTGTTTTTTATTCCATTCTGTGCAACAATTTTTCAGATTTTGAGCTTAATTACCACTTAAGAAATGAAGGTTCTCAAATTGATTGTTCTAGGTTTCAATCTAAAACTCTCTATCAGCTCTCTCTACAGCCTAATGTCAGTTTCACTTTTAGACATTATTCAAATAAACAGGAATAGAATGTATAAAAGAAATGCCAATTATAAATACAATTTAAGAACTGAGTCTTATTGCTAGAATTCTTCTAACTGCTGAAAATGGCCTTTAGAACCTTGAAGAAATTACATAACTAGATTCTGAATGCCAATTTATTGCTTATTTCTTTTAATCCTTTTATTATAATCTCCTTATTTGTGACTTCCAGCTGTTTACGGGCTTCTCCGTACCTGACTACAGGTAAACACTGTTGCAACTGATCATTTTCACAAAAGACAGATTAGATAAAGTACGGTAATTTGGTTACTAGGCAACTGATTGTTCAATATTGAAAATTCTCTATCCATCTGATAATTTACTTGATAAATTATCAAATTATAAATATATGACAGTCCCATGGCTTCTCATTTAAAGGTTTTATATTTAACTTCACCATTAATAAAAATTAAAGATTTGTATATTTTTAAAGAAAATAATCAAAGGTTAATTTCAGAATAATTTTATTCACAATAAAAGAAAATGGTTGCTTAAAGAAGAGACAGATGCAGTATCAAACATAACTATAACTAAGACAGTTCAGCTCAAGTCATATTACATATGGATTTAGCTACCAATCTGCTAGGAAATGAACATAATGGATGACACTGAGTTATAGTGCTAGCTATTCATTCTTCTATTATGTCCTCTCGGGTCCTTCTTAAATTTGTAAATAAAGGCAATGGAATAAGGTGAATTAATCTAAATATGAAGTATTTGAAGTACATGAAGGCACTTTTATTGTCCAAATGAGAATAATTAATTAACTGTGCAACACTTAGCCACATTTTGAAAGATAAAATGTTTACACAAATTTACAAGAATCTGTGTCTCTAAAAGATAATTATGGATGGACAATTAATTCCCCTTGGTGTGAAATCAATGTAATACATGCATTCAATGTTGAAGCCAGTGTGTTCCTGTTTTAAAAATAAAATGGCACTAATTAAAGCAGAAGCATAAGAATATTTCATTTTACAAATTAATTCTAAAGTGATACTGAAAAAGAATTTCCAGAATGTTAGAAATTGATAACTTATGCCTGCATACTTGCAAAGCCATCATCAGATTCATACCATTGGCACTACTCCCATTTTTAAAATGATACTGTAAATTATCAGCAAAAAATTTAGGTTATCAACGAAAACCCTCTGAAAATCACCTAGATAGTTTATCATATTAACACTATATTAATATAACAGTTTCATCATAATGGAACTTCTCTAAATGTTAGTAAATGACCAACTTAAGTTTTTATGAGATAGATATATTGGTACATGTAAAAAACTTTCAGCAATAACTGTGCCGCATACATTGTTATTGTAATCCAGTGAAACTATTTGAAATTATCTGTAATCCAGCAAAATTATTTGTTATGATTTATCACATTAACCATTCAATGATAAAGAATCATAAAATATTAAATATATTTTTATTATGATATTAGGGTGATATCAGTTCCCACAATGTGTTATCATTTATATTGAATATCTCAAGGAATGTTCAGAAAGAGTTAAGTTACTTAAATTTAAGCATAAAGATTAAGCTTTATATGCTATTAGTACAGGTTTGCTCCATTAGTTTTCTGTTTTGATTTATTAGTAGTAAGTTTTTTCACATGGTGTATGAGCTAAAGAAATTGATTTGATATTGTATTAATGAATATTAAATAGAGAAGTGAAGTTAAGAAAAGTTACCCATTTCCTTCAAGAAGTGCCTGAGAAAATCTGCCCTAAGTCTGAGAACTACAGGTCCTATCCTATTAACTTAAATTGAATCACACTATACATGGGAGAACTTAGCCTTCTTCCAAAGCACCAGTAAAATGTTGTAATAAAGCCATAAAGAAGGCTGTGCTTCTTAAACATATCTTATATCTCAGAAATCAAGAGTACTTCCAAGAACTTTGAGTAGGAGGCAAACAGAAATTAAGGCAGTCACAGAAGTATTGACGTATACATTTGATAATTCTAGATTCCCTTAATTACAAACAAAGACTGGCAACAGAATTGATCCAGGCTTTAATATGTTCTGGCATGATGTATTATTGCATGTCAAAAAGAAATCAGACTTTTATATTATGTATTTTGAAGCATAGTTTTGAAAATATAATAGTTGAATGTATGGAACTTTTTCTAGATATTTAAGATAAATAATTCTTGAAGCTGAACATTAATATATGAAACATTCTTTTACATCACAACAACAAAATAGGGTTTATATAAAGAAAATCTATAGAGGAACTGATTTTGCAATGAGAATTTATCACGTCACAAATATTGACAAAATTAAATTCAATGTATGAGCTATGCATAAACATTAGATTTAAATTAAGATTTTAACATTTTCACTTACAGTTGACACTGGTCTCCTTTCATTCCTTTTGTTGTACAGAAGCATTTTCCTGTTTGCATGTGACATATATTTGCATGACCACTGCATGTGCAGGCTATAAAATCAGAAAGGGTTTAACAATTACATTACAATTATTTTTAATACAATACTTTGTATATCAAGACTATATATTTGATAGAACAATGATTATGACCTGAACATTAAACAGCCGCCCCTCAAAAAAAAAAAAAAAAACCAAGGGATCGTTCAGTCTCATTGGGTTTTAACTAATAGAAAAGAGGATATACTGTACTGATTTAAAAAAAAAAAACTTTTTATTTTCCAATGCAATTTCCTTCTTGCAAAGAAAAAGAGGGAGGGAGGGTAAAAAGTGTAAATGGAGCCACAGTGTTTAGCACAGAAGCTAGCTTAAGACTTTAAAGTTCTTACGTATATAGTTCTATATTTTGGGGGGAGTTATCTCATATTTGTTCTTTTACCAAATATAATAACTATAAATAATAAATATAAATAATAAATATATAAGCAATAACATTTGCAGAAATCAACATTAAGCCCAAGAAATTATCACTTTCCATATCTTTGTAAGCACTTAAAAATAAATAAAACATTCAACCAAATGTTTGGCAAAATACTTAATGATATTCCAGAATGGGCTGGATAGATAAATAAAGCAAAAAAGAGTTATTCAACTAATCAATTGAGAATCATATAAAACACACTATCTCAGAACAAGAAAATGCATTCATTTAAGCCACAGGTGAGCTAGCTTAAGACTTTAAAGTTCTTACGTATATAGTTCTATATGAAAATAGTTTATCATTATATTCTGATAATGAGATGTATTGTTGAGTCTAGCTGAAAGCCAATCCAAATACTGTAATTATATGATGATATTTGTTTTCCAGTCACTAAGTCGTGTTTGACTGTTTGTGATGGAATATCAAAAGTCCTTGTATAATGACAGTAACTGGGCTGGAATTTCCATCACCAAACATTGCAGCTATAATGTATTCTGTCATATGACAGCACCATTTAGGGACAGCGCTCCCAAAAGTTACTGATTGTTGTCGAATCATTAAGCAAGGACATTATAATTTAAATGCCACTTTACAATTTTTAGCATGTTATTTTCTTCCCATTCCAATTCTTGTATCTCTGATTTCCTTTGAAAGAGAGAAAATAACCTTTTTCCTGAACAGATTTGAAACCGGAAAATGTCAACTAACAATATCCTGATCATTTGCTACTTCATCACCAGGCCAAGCACACCCAAGAGAACTGCCCACAGCAGTAATGTTGCATAGCAACTTCAAGCCACCTCCTCTTTACAGTGCCAAGCTTAGAAAATAAAGGTTGCAGTTAGGAAAAGGCCAGGATAGCTTAAGGTATTTTATGACTTAAATCAGAGCAACAGATGTATGCTATCCACCAATCCTAATTCTTCATGCATCTACATTTTAAAATTGACAATGTTATTTATCTTTATCAATGTTATTAAAGAAAATGTTCAACAGGAATAAACTATAAGTATAAATTATAAGGATGCATTTTCTCTAAAGTAACATTAGCTGCAGCTACCCCCATAAAACTTTGAAGTATTTTCTGTAAAATGTATTTCAAATTTTCATTCAACATTGGTAACAAGATATATAGTACAAAAAATTGTAATGTAAACTTATAGCTTAATATTTGCCATTTTTAACTTCAATTAATATATACTAAATGAATTAAGTGGCGTAGACATTAATTAGCCCTTTTTAAAAACAAGGAGCTAGGATAGGACAAGATATAAATCACTGCAATAACTGTGAAAGAGGCAAAGCATCAAGGATTTAACTGAGAATTTGACTTCTTTTAGCTAAAAAGCCCCTGTTGCTTATACTAGAATTAATGTTCTGCTGTCATTTGTGAGCAGAAAAGTCATGCCTCTTTAGCACAAATAATGCACTTTTCAACTCTTCTCTCTACTGACTGCCTGTTGTACCATAACCTCTTATTATTCTCAAGGCTGATGGGGTATGCTGGGGAGAGAATACAGAAAAATAATGGAAAACCCATTGTGTGAAGAAAGTATTCAGTAGACTTGGACAGATGTATAATAAGTGTAATAACCAACAGTACAATCTCATTCACACTGCAATAGTAGACGTGCTTTAAAGAAAAACCCATGACATAGAAATTTAATAATAATGCTAGGATTTTTTTTCCTAAAAGTCTGACTTGTATCATAATCAACAACATCACTTAATCAGAGCAAGGTAATTGAAAAGAATAATGCACTTGATATCATCTTTCATTTGTAGTCTTAAATTGGGATTACTGTTATTTTATTGCCTATCTAATCAAGAGAACATTACCATCAATTCACTGAGAAGCAATAAAATTCTGAAACACAATTGATAAATAAACAATACAAAATGCTAAGGGAGGATTATATAATTAAATATATTTCTTCTTTGTTGAAATTGTTCTGAAAAATATTGTTCTGAATAACTATGAAGCAAACTGAACTAAAAAAAAATGATTTACTATTTATTTTCTCAAAGATGATAAATAAACGGGTTTTTGTTGTTGTCGTTCTTAGTTGTGAAGTTGTGTCTGATCCATCGCGACCCCATGGACAACATTCCTCCAGGCCTTTCTGTCCTCTATCATCTTCTGGAGTCCATTTAAGCTCACACTTACTGCTTCAGTGATTTCTTTCAGCCACCTCATTCTCTGTCATCCCTTACTCTATTGCCCTCAATCTTTCCCAGCATTAGTCTCTTCTCCAGTGAGTCCTTCCTTCTCATTAGGTGGCCAAAGTAAAATTAATGTTTTAAATATCAACAATTAATTATTATAAACAGTAGCTTTTACAGCAAACTATATTATTGGTTTAGTTATTTCAGAACAGAGATCAAAACTGATATATCATACAAAAGTACATAAACATAAATAAAACATTCCTAATTATGTTTATAGACAAGTCAATGCCTATGAATTACAATGAATTCAACAACAATTCCTAAAATAGGTCCAAATTCTCGTTATAAAAACTGCCACTGAGCAAAAATAAGCTATTTTCTTAGACCTTTCATCGCAGCAGTCTACTATCAATAGTTATATCCTTTCCTCATCTGGCTGGTCCAGTCAGCATGTTGCCAGATGAGTGTTAATGTTGAATGCTAAGAGAGGTATAGTATATGGAGAAATGTGACAAAATACAGAAAACTGGTTTTCTTGAATCTCCTCAACAGAAACTAAAGAAAAGAGATGTTCTTAAATCTGTCCTCCAAAACTATAGATAGCATTGCAAAGAAGGCAGCATGCAAGAAACTATTCTCTAGGGCACACCAAATATTAGTAAAGGAATTTAACTGGCATAAAAGTGAAGGTCTCTGCATAGAGTTTCTATAGAACTGTAAGAGATACTATTTAGTCCCACCATAGATCTCATATAATTTTTTTATCTCTAGAGATATAACTTTGTTGAAACAGAGGTGAGATAAAAATTTAAATCTGTAATTATGCTTTGATTTTTCTGAAGAAAAAATGAATGTCCTTGAGAATTAATGTTTGTGAGAGTCTTTCATACAGTTTACTTTTAATCAATATTTTAGCTGGCAAGTTCTCACACATATGATATCTCTAAGGAACTGAAAGCAGTTTGTAAATGTAAAAGTGCCTTTGGACAACATCAAGTCAATGCAAAGCATTACATTGATCAATTTATTTTGGACCATGTTTAATACTCTCAAGTTCTTCAACCCCCAAAATGATGCATGCAAAGCATTTTCTTTAATACCTTAAATACTTTTACTGCTGCTGGCAAAACTATCACTGAGAAAGAGCTATAGGTTTCTGTATCTGTGCGCTCTGATTTAAATTTTCCAAGTTAAGATTAGCTGAAGAGTAAATACCCTAAGAATTTAAAATCCTCTGCTTTTTCTGTTATATTATCTTTCAATTATGCAATTCCTTTTTGCTGATTTAAAATTTATCAGTTTACCAATATAATCAAGCAATCATATAGATTGTACTCAAAAATAAATTCCATTCATTTAAATAAAGTTTATTCTCAGATGTAAATACAGAACTGCAAATATACAAAATCTTATAGGGTAAATAGGCCTCTATTTTTTCTTAAATATTTCAACATCAACAATTATTCATTCAGTAAATGAATTCAAAATAAAACAGCAGCTATGTGATGCGTTGATTGAATTCATTCATCATTATTTTTTATATTTTAAAGCAATGTATCATATCTACTTATTTTTTATGTTATACTGGATAACTGTTATTTAGTAAACTGTCATGAGGCAGTTTGGATTTGGTAGACAGATCTAATAACATAAAAAGAAATAAATCTAGGAATAAGATCACCGTGCTCTTGTCTGTTAAATTAATTATATACAAAACCTTCATGCATTCATGCATATTTTTGCATGAATTTGTAACCTACATTATTAGAATTTCCTCCAAAGCAGAAATTAAGTCAGTTCAAGAAACCACTTTTCTACACAAAATAGGATCATGATAGTCTTTGGTTTTCATTTAAATCAAAATTACCTTCTAATTTCCTAGCCTCCTGGTTCAATATGCTTTATTTCCCTTTCTGGCAGCTTGACTACATGGACATTTCAATAACATCCTCTGAAGTATTCATTAAAGATATTGAAGACATTTTATTTTATTTTTAGTTAATTTAATAAAAACAGTTGAATAAAAGGACACCTTGGATAATTTAATCAGCTATATCATCTATATCTTTTCTATCCCTGCTCAAACAATAGAGTATATTATTGGGGGATAGAGTAACATATGTCCCCTTCTCCAATTTTTCTAAAAATAATTGCATCAGCTGATGAACTATTGTCATTTTCAGTCTTTTTTTAAAAAGCCCTGGTCTCTGTTATACTTTAAGCAAGAAAAATTAACCTATATTTTTCCCAAGGTTAGTTATCAATAATTTATATTATAATAAAATGATATGAAAATAAACTGTCATATTTACTAGTGAATCTGTTTCTATAGACAGTTCACAGACAGTTTTTGTACATTACATTAAACACAATTTAAACCATTGAGTTTTCAGTGACATAATCATGTTCTTTAGGATATCCTCAGGATTGGTAATGCATCTTCTTTCTATTTGAAGGATGAATACTTGTCTATCAGCCAGTTTTATAAAGCATAAGGTTCAGTATAGAACTCAAAATAAAAATGTCATATTAAGGGAAAGTATTTCTGTCAATGTTCCTCTTCAAGCTAAAATGAAGATAGCAGAATGTCACAAGATTCAAAACATATCTGAAAATGAGAGAAATATTAAAATAGGTAAAATTACATAAATGGTGTACTACCATCTAATGTTATAAAATCAATGTCCAACAGAACTTTCTTTATGCCTATAGTTTTCATCACAGCATCAAAGTATCACCCAATTTTCAAATATTCATTTATTTAACTCAACTGTGCCCATTTATATATCGGGTACATCCATAACACTAGAACTTTGTGAACTTGAAAAACTTTTCAACATTACCTGTGCACTGTCCTCCATTTGTTGGATCTCCATAATAACCGGGCATGCATGTTTCACACTGTTTTCCAGTAGTTAGATTTTTGCATTGGTCACATACATTGCCATTAATGCAGGTGCTATGTCCATTACATTGGCAAGCTGCAATTAAAACAAAACAAAACAAAACAAATAAATAAATACATACATACACACACACACACACACACACACACACATGAAAAGACAAAGAAAAGGAATAGTCATTCTTAAAAAGTACAGAACACTGTGATTAGCATCAACAAATGTGTTTAGTAAGCTAAATAAATATTAAATTTAGAGTAGTTGATGGAGAAGAATATATGAATGTAAAGAATATACCTTGTGTATATTACTTGCCTATGTGCAATCTAAATTTATTTTATTAGGAACCTTAGATTATGTTCCTTTGCTGCAGAGATGGCAAAACAGAGAAAAATACATATTGCAATTCAGTTACAGAGAGAAGATATAATGAGACAGGTATGCTATAAAAGAGTATTGCTCTTGGCCATGCAACACCTTCAGATCAAGGGATGGCCTTTGTACTCCAAATTTCTGCAGGAACTAGCAGAACATATTAAGGAAGAGAGTGAAGGAGGCCAATAGAAAGAGGCAATTGCCAAACAAACCATGGAAAATCAATCAATTTCTTCCTACAGTAGTAGCCGTGTCCAGTAACCCAGGTTCCCTTATGAGAACAGTAAGAAAACTAATATAATTGGCCATTTATAGAAACAACTAAAACATTCACCAGTCTAACTCTTTGCCTATGATGGTACATTGCCTGGTGAAATATGTAGTAGATTAAACATGCAAATCTCATCAACAAATACTTATTAACCAGCTTCCTGGTTCTGCTATATTTGTTCAAAAACAAACAATATCAATGTTTCTTATCCTAGGGAAAACCATTATATGGTTAGCCTCTCCGGCCTGATGATTCTTGAGTGCCCTTTTTACTAAATTACCCTGTTGCTGACTTACATGGATCATTATTCCTTGCTATCCACAATGCCCTGAACTAATATAGCATCTCTGCTTTGTGCATGCTTCTATTTTGATGGTTATGAACATGTTTCTGTCTCTTTTTCACTCTGTGGCCAGAATAAAGCAAAGTCTTATGATACCAAGGTTCTGCTGATGAACAAACCTAAAGAATGTTTGCACTTGCAAATCATGGCAGTTCATTCAATCTCACTTCTCAATCACTGTCTTTTTATTTCTCTGCTATTTTAACAGATCATTTTTAATTCCTCATACTGTGAGGGAAACTCAAGAAAAGAGTTTCTATTGAGGCTCAAAAATAAATCAATACATACATAGCCACATACATATAGCAATACCAACAGCAGTTAAGACACATATACCACTTCAAAGTGCTTTACAACCCTCTCGAAGCTGTTTACAATGTCAGCATATTGCCCCAACAATCTGGGTCCTCATTTTACTGACTTTGGAAGGATGGAAGGCTGTCATCCTATGCTTTGCTTGTGATATCAAGTTACCAATTTTCTGAGTTTCTTATTATGCCTATATTACTGATAGTCATAGATTTTGAGGGATGTGTTATTGGGCAATAACCCAATAACTACTGACTAAGACTAGTACACTACACGTACTAACACTGTGCAAACTATAGGAAAAAGGTTCTCTGCAATCCACAGGAATATGTAGTCAGGACAGTTTTTAAATTATTAATGCATCCACACAACATGAACTATTATATAAATTCCAATTATTATGCTGATAGAAGAAAACATATTTATAATGTGTTTTGTTAGTAAAATACTTTGAGTCTTCATACAAAATTGAGTTCCCAAGTATATTTTGACATTTAGCCACTGGGTAAAACAGATGCACTGATGAGCTTTAGTAAGTACTGCAATTTTGTATATTGCTTATATCCAATGATCTATCTTAGAGATAACTATATATGAACCACAAAATCCTTTTTACAGAGCATGACAATAAATAAAACCTAAGGCATTATACTAACAAATCAATAAATTAGTTTTGATCCAGTTGAACGATTCATATTAAGAAAATTTATATGTGGTTGCTTTGATAACAAACGACATGTTTTTTTTAATAAAGACTACATGTTACCTTAAAAGTAAATAAATAATTGAATTAAATATTCACTGTATATACTGTCCCAGATGCTACAGTGAAATTGAATTGCAACCAAATGCTTACTTACTTAAGAGCTCAGCTAAATGTGGTATTTGTTACATACCAGAATAGCAAAAATCTATTCCTCTTCATTTTGGAAAACTGCCAGATGATCTCTAGAATGACTGGATTAGCATAGTAGGACATTTTGAAGTTCCCCAGAATGTTTAGCCTCTAAAGATGGTCTGATTTATATAAGCTTTGTTCCTACTATAAATTTGTCAAGATATAAAGCTCTAAAATCTCTATGCAATGTATTACTACTCTAGTATTCAAAGAAAACTCCAGACAGGATATGTCCTATCTTTAGTCATAAAAAAATTATCAGGTTTTAAAATCATTTTTAAAACATTTACACTATTTCTGTCTAATCAAAACAACACTTGAAGAGAAGTATCAAAAATGATATTTTTTGACTACAGTATGATTTAACAAACTTGAAATTTGACATCGTTTTTAAAAGTAGAAACAAGAATAACTGAGGGACACTTTATGGATCAAGATCTATATTTGAAAAAATTTTAAAACATACTAACCAACAAAATATTTATGTTTCTCATATCCCAGTCCAAAATCCCATTTTTGGAAGCAAACAATTAACCAGCCATAATTTCACTGATAAAAGCACTAACAACAAGACTAACAGCAACAGTAACAAATTCATCATACCTGGGCATTGGATAAAAGACCATTCGTAATTTTTTTCTTTAGCACAAAGATTGTTGTCAATAACTATTTCAGTAGAATGTGTCCCACTGAATTTCACTGGCCCTCTTGCTGAGCCTTCCACACAATGGCCTTTGCCTGTATTACTGGGATCATTGCACCATCCACATCCTGGATGTTCCAGACACTGACTGCAAGTCCTCAACCCCGAACAGTTTTGAGCTGTAAATACACAGGATAAAGAAAAATCAGTAAAAGCTGAGTTTGCATAAGAGGATTTATAACTTTAAGTCTAAACTTTTAAGTTTGAGAAATCAGATTGATAGAATTAACTTTATTACCACTATCATGTCTAGCTACTGTATGCGTCTATGGCTATAGAAGTATAGGATATAACAACAAACAAAACCAATGGCAAACTCAATAAACCTATATAAAATATTTCAACAAATATACATATATTTGCTGCCTTCAAGTCTGTGTCAACTTCTGGCCTGAATAAGCTCCTGAAATTTTCTTGGCAAGATTTTTTAAAATGGTTTGCCACAGTCTTTTCCCTAGGGCTAAAAGAGAAATAATGATTGGGACAAAGTCATCCAACTGATTTTATGCCTAAAGCAGGACTAGAATTCAGGCTCCTGGTTTTTGGTGTGCTGCCTTAACCCAGGGGTGGGATTCAAATTTCTCAACAATTGGTTCTATGGGCATGGCCTAATTTGTGGGTGTGGCTTGGTGGTCATGTGATTGGCTGGGCATGGCTTGCTGACTGGGTGTGGCTTGAGTATGACTGGGTGTGGCTGGCTGGGCATGGCTTGTATGTAAATATTATAAATATTGATGTAAATATTGATTTTTTTATAAAAAAGAACAACTTTTACCCAAAATCAGGCAAAGCAGTCCTGATTGAGATTGAGTTGCTCACACAAATGACAGATTCACTCAGAGATCTACCATTTTGCAATCTGTTAGCTGAATCTGCACTGAAAAATAGAAGCTTCAGTCCTTAGGAAGGTTCAGCTCTGCTTTTAGATTATCTAGAAAGCAAGAAATCCAACCATTTCCTGCTTTCTAGCTAATCTAAATCTTCCAGCACAGCAGAAAAGCTGATGGTCAGGAAAAGAAAAAGAAAAAATAGCAACATATCAAATACAGGCAAATTTGATGGCGCGCATGCCAGGTAAGGAGTGAGTGGGCAGGGAGGGGAGGGGCCAGCTGGTGGCACGATTTGCCAGTTCTCCAAACTGGGCAGAATCATAACAACACAGTTTTATAAAACTGGACTGACCAGGTAGAATCTCACCCCTGCCTTAACCCACAAATAACCAAACTCTTTAGTTTTTCAACCCCTTCAATAAGTTTCATGTGGTTGTTTGACATACCCTCCCCCCAAAAAAACAATTTATTACACAAAGCAGCAAATAGCAGCTCTAGCCAAGATCATTAGATTAACATCTTAAATTGAACACTGTAGGCAAAATCTCCCTTTTCAGATTAATCAGAAATACTTTTTCCAATCCATCAATGGAGAGACTGCAGCAAGCCTTTGTTTCTTCCGACAAAGAAGAAACAGTGGCGCTATGGAACAATCCAAAGAAATACAATAAAAACACCACTTAGATAAAGGAGGCAGATTAAAATAAAAAAATTAAAGAACTTGTAATAGAACAGAAATTGTGGAGAAAAACACAAAGAAGAACTGGTCAGTATAGATGAAAATAAACTGCATATTTTGGTTGACTGGTCTACAGTCATTGATTTCCAAGCAGTTTAAAAACATACTGCAAGGAGGTAAAATTGCCAGATTGGTGAACATCTGGCAAAACTTAGCTGATAATGAAATATACAGCAAAAGAATTAAAAAAAAAACTCAGGCCAATCAGGATACAATATAATCAATGCTGTTGATACTCGGTTTTACTCATTGCTCTGGACTGCATGGGAGATGCTATTAATCTCTTAGTGATCAAAGGCTGTAAGAGTCTATACGAAAGAGAAGAGACTTTCACCCAAATAAGATGGAATCACTATTTATACATTGAGGTTCTCTGCCAATGACAATGTTGCATTTAGATGAGCAGACATACAGTAGGTTTGCAATATAAAAGTCTTTCTGGAGTCCAGATCTTTGCTCAAGTTTAGCTGTTAACCATCCAGGAATAGATGCAATATTTTTCTAGAATAGAATCGTTTCCAAACTGAAAGCTGTTCTGTCTTTTGGGCTTAAATCTAAGCATGCTCCTCTTATCCAGATTGTAACAACTGATCAACCATAACACCCTCAAGATACCTAAGCACTGCTTTGATATGACATTTGATGTGAAGTTGAGTATCATCAGTTTAAATCATGGGTGTCAAACTCGTGCCCTGCAAGCTGGATGTGTCATGAGCTGGCTACGCCAACCCCCAGTTTAGCAAAGGGGAAAAGTCGTGATATGCCACATAATGATAACATGATGTCGCAAGTTTAACAACCCTGGTGTAAATAGATAATTAACCATGAAGCTGTTTAATAACCCCCTGAAGAGCTTAGGGCTCAATCTCTCTGTCCATCACCACCAAGTAAAACCAACTCTTCATGAAGAAGGACAATTACAAATAGAATTTGTTTAGACTGTTCGCATTTACAAATGATAAAAAGTTTTACAACTAATGTTCACATTTATGACCTTTGCAGGTCTGTAAAGCAATAAGCATTTCACTATTTCACTTAGTGACTGCTTCAGTTAATGACTAAGTTGCCAGTCCCAACTGTGATTTCTAAATGAGAACTATTTATACTGTGTCACAACACTCAGTGTACTCATACCTCCAAAACATGGAAAACTATTGAGAATGTGTATATAATGTCCTTCTTGACTATAACAAGCATGTTATAGAAGTTCATTGAGTTTTTGAAACTTATGCTATAAAATAATTTCATAGATATAGAGTTCAGTTACAGAGAATTGAAACTTATTGCCTATCATGGTCTGATAAGATTTCTGATTTAAATGTCCTATCAAACTCCACCAGGGGTGGGATTCTACTAGTTCACACCTGTTCGCTAGAACCGGTTGTTAACATTCTAAGCAGTTCAGAGAACCGGTTGTTAGAAGAAATTACTGGCCTAATCCTGTAAGGAAGGCAGGAAGGAAACATTCTGGTGCTGCTTATAGAAACTGCCTCTCCCTCTCTCTCTTATTACGTTCTTGGCAGGACTAGACTTCCTATCTGAGGAACTTCTCTGGAGTTTTTTTTCCTCCTTTGCTGGTACTTTGCTTGTATGGAGTGACCATTCAAAGTTACAATGGCACTGAAAAAAATGACTTATGACCATTTTTCACACTTACGATTGTTATAGTATCCCCACAGTCATGAGAGGCCAGGCGAGGAGATGTGTGCCTCGATGTGAGGGATATTGAGTTGGCCACGCCCAGCCAATAACCTGACCTCCAAGCCTTGCCCACCATCTTAACCATGCTCATAGAACCGGTTAAAAAATTTGAATCCCACCCCTGAACTCCAACCTACTGTTAGCGCACAGTCAAACCAAATTTCAAATGAAAATCAAAGAACACTTAAAGTTTCAAAATATTTGCATAGATAATACTGGTTGACTGTTATACATCATCAGTTCTAAGATGATAGAGTTTTTGGGTTAATTCATTGATGATCATATGAATTTTGGTGTCGGACTTTAGACTTACGAATTAAACAACTTGCTTTGATTTTTATTACTTCAGGTTTTTTTTTTCTTCAAATAAATGCATCTGATGCTTATAACATAATAACACAAAAGTCAAATAAAAGCCTAATATTCTGACAGGCCTCATAGAGGATCAGATAATCAATACAAAACTACTGGAAACTGGTAGAATTATATCCTTAAAAGAAAACTGTTCACATTCCAAAACACTATTACAGAAAATTATAACATAAAATTTCCCTGTAAAGCTACATGTAAAGAATCAATTTACTACTTATTCCAACATGAATTAAAAAAGTGATGTACTTCTCGACTGAATTCAACTTTGACTTGAATTGAAATGGAATGCATAAACTACGTATTAAATAATAGTTTATAAATGTCATTATTAAGGTAACGTGAAAATGCAAAACAAATGCACACAGCCTGGTTCAGCAATAGTTCATTTAGTTATTTAAAAAGGCTATAAGTAGCATCCAGATTAAGCTACAATGTTAAAATGTCACATATGTTATGTCATCAGGCAATGACAGCATATCTAATCAAAATGACATCATTTGTCATTTACTTTCCCTCTCTTCCTTTGTAGTCACCTATGAAAGGAAATATACAAATAGAAGCCTAATTATACTGCAGCTCCAATCATATACAGTAGAGAATAAGAAATTTTATATTTGAATATGATAGTTTATATGCAAATATATGAATATTATTATTTTAACCTAATGAGAAAGGAAATATCATTACATTAGATTTTATCTCAGAGAATCATAAGCATTCTAGTTCTTTATCTATATAAATGAAAAATGAAAAAAATCATTATCAGCAAATAGTTATGGGTCATATTATGATATTGTATGTTATGCTGTTTGTCATTTTATTTTCTGTGAACTGCTTTGATCACTATGAACAGCAGAAAATACTACACATTCAGTGGCAAGAGCTAAATGACAACATTTACACAGGATTTTGTTTCTACATAGTTTAATTTGTTCTCTGATGTCTTGAAACATTGCACAAACAATTTAATAATATGTAATAGAGAGGCCGTCTCCCTTAAAATGTTATTTAAGTACATTTCTAAATTAAAATTATGGTGGTTGACCCAAAATTGTTCTTGCAATGCCACTAGTGACATTAAGAAAACAAAATACCTTCCAGAACAGCAGGCACAAATTATAGCGCAAACTAATATAGAATAGAATGGTAACATCTTACTATTAATTAAATGCATTTAAAAAATAACTGATAAACCAATATTTGCTCTTGGAAAAAATAGAACTAAAGAGCTAAAAATATAATTTTGTAGTAATCTCTTTTTTCTTTTATCATACTTAAGCTATGTAAAGAATGTACGTAGTCATACTTAGCAACCACAACTGAAATCAACAACTCAATTGCAAAGTATACAGTCAAAATGTGAAATATGAGACCAACGCCAGTTATGGGTGCAATCATGATGCAAATCACCCAATCATTAAGCATGACATCTTATGACCATGACTTGCGATTTCATGCCAGCTTCCCCAATGAATTTGCTTGGCACAAAAAAAAAAAACCTCAAAATGCTACAACCATCGTAAATGCACAATAGTTGCAAAGTATCCAAATTGCAATCATTGGCTGGGTTCAAATGTATAAACATTTTGCTATCAGATTGTTCAAATTGAATGGAAACAGACTATAGCTTAGAAGCTGGCAACTCAGTCTCCAATAAATACAAGGCCATTAATTGCTTCCCACAGTTAAATCTTAACTAAAATGATAAAAGGGATTGAAGAAATTGTTAAAATCTCATCAAATGCAGTGGGCATGAAGCAAAACTCTGCAAGATCTCATGAAAAAAATGACTAACTTTTTGCATAATAGCTGCCAAACTCATGTGCAGTGTTCTAGGTAAGGCGTAACAATTTCAAAGATTTATAGCAATGGAAATATCTCTAATGTCTGCTGGTCTTTGTTCTAAAGTATTATCTTCATTAAGTGGGCAAGGCTGGAATGTGGAAATTTATTTTTTTATTGGCTATATAGAAATACAATTTAAATATAATTCTTGATGTATGTTATGAATTAATAAGCCATACTAGGTTTATTTTATACATATCTTTATATCCCTGTCTGAAATGACAACTAAATTAAAGAGTTCTTCAACTGTCTGTTATTTAAACACACACACAAAAAGAGTAGCCTGGGTAGGATAGCTCTCTAGAAACAAATATTAAATATTTAAATTTGAAAAAACTGAATTCAAAGCTGCTTTCTACTGGGGAAATACAGTAGACTTAAGCATCCAAATTTAACTCATTACATAAACCAGAAAAGAGGTATTTTTCAAAACATGCACAAACAATATGTCTATCACACTTAGTGACATCAGCTGCTCAGGACTGATTAGACCATAGCAAATAGCAAATATACAAGCTATTTAGCAATTCCAGAAGCTTCACATCATTTGTCAATTTCCATTATCAGTTTCAATTTTTCTACAATTGAAATGGCTAATAGTAAAAAAAAAAGGTTAAAGAACCCCCTTTCCATATAAATTTAGAGAGTGGGATGGGAGCAAATTTGTTTAATGGTTTTCTGGACTTCTGCCAATTTGTCCATCCTATTAGGAATATTTGACTACAGCATCTGAGACATATTGGAAGAAAGCAAGAAGCTAATAATTTCTAGGTTATGTTCAGCATTATAAAGGTTAACAACACTGGGTTCTCCAGATCAGAGCTGAATGTTGCCTAGCAACCAAAGTGGAAGACAGATACATTTCATAAAGTTATCTGTTGAAGAATTTTTATCATTATTGCACCCTAAATTAAACTAACATCTTTAATTCTAATCCCTTGTTGTTGTTGTTTCCCAATCAACATTGAATAAAGATTTTTATGGATTATGTCACATTTCTTTAGAAGCATAGGGCTGTTAATACGTCAGAAAAAATAATGCATTGTTGTGGTTTCCCTGCAGCAGGTGAGGACGGCTGAGGATTTGGAGATCAAGGACTCGGATGAGGAGCCTATGTGTGATGCAGGGATGGGATGCAGGGATCAGGACTATCAGAGAGTGGAATGCTGCCTTCGGAGATTATGGAGGCTGGCAGAAGTGATGCAGAGGATCCCAAGGAGCCTGTTCCTAGTGCATGTGCATGCAGGTCTGCTGGAAGGAAAGAGCAGCTGCAGCAGCACGGGCGACTCAGGCGTAAGGCGGCAAGGTAATGACCTCTCCCTTAAGAGATAAAAGCCAGTCTGAGAGACCAGGATTCTTTGCAGGAAACAAAGAAGTTCTTGCACTTCAAGCCTTGTGGACATTCGGACTATCCTGGTTTGTGTTTGAAGAGTTTTTGTTTTGAATAGTTTTTGGCAACTTAATCTAGTGTTCTTGGCAGCCTTGCACAACCTTGGCAAGACTTGTTCTTATCAGAGTCAATTAGTTTTCATAGCCTTTTAACTGTGAATGAATGGAATTTGCAGAGAAGCATTAAAAGATTTTGCTTTTACCTCTGTTTGGTGTTTGTTTCCTTGGAACAAGGTTTGGGTCAGAACATGTATATTAATGATATAAAACTCCACAATTCCACCTGGCCTTGCTTGAAAATAATGGACAACATTAGAGAAACAAATGAATGAGAGAAGCTAGTGAACAGTGAACTAAATTAGTATATTGTTGCATTGAATCCTACTTTTGAGATCAACAAAACAAATGTGAAATATGATAGCGGCTCATGTATCATTTGAAATCAGAAAAGGAATAGGAACTTTCTTAATTAAAATCTGAGTTTCTGAGAGCAGAATAGTATAATATGCCTTAATGATTTTGGTATTTTTATAACATTGTTGAAAGTAAGGTGGGTTACCATATAAATTTTATTAAATAAATAAGCAAACAAACCTTTGCCAGTCAGCAAGCAAGCTGTTAAGTACAGGTAGCCTTCAACTTACAACAGTTTGTTCAGCGACTATTCAAAGTTGCACGGAAAAAAGTGAGTTATGTCCATTTTTCAGCCTCCCCAAGATCACGTGATCAAAACTCAGACACTTGGCAACTGATTCATATTTATGACAATTGCAGTGTTCCAACTTTCGCAACTTTTTGACAAGCAAAATCAATAGAGAAGCCAATTTTACAACTGTGCTACTAACTTAATAATTGCAGTGATCCACTTGACAAATGGCAAGAAAGGTCATAATATGAGCAAAGTTCACTTAACAAATGTCTCACTTAGCAACAAAAAATTTGAGTTCAGTTATGGTCATAAGTCGAAGAATATCTGCATGTATAACTTTCTTTCAAAAAAAAAAAATAAATTACTTAAGTAGCAGATAAAATTGCTATGGAGTGCAAGTTTCCAGTTCAGTTCTAAATTCAGAGGCTTGTCTTTTCAAGGTGACTGTTTTATTCACTATTATCCTTGGGAGTTTTATATTGTGTCATAATATTACTTGTAGTATTTCTACCAGCTGTCATATCTTTAAGAAGAGAACTAAAATCCTATTGATTTTGAGACATTCAATAAAACCCATTATTGAGCTGTGCATGATTATCTAAACATATACAGGGGAGGATAACTGGTTTAATTTTAGTCAGGAATTAAGAACATTTGCTTTAGCTTCTTTTTTTTTTAACTTCTGGTTTCTAGCTGGCAGAAACTTCAACAGAAACATTATAAACTGTGCTATTCCTTTTTAGCTTTTTCATTTCTACTAAGTACCATAACTGTTTTCATTCATATCACCATAAATACTTACGAGAGCAAGTGGTAGTTTGCCACTCTAAACACTGGCCATATGGAAAGGAGATAATGTAAGCATTTGAGTCAACGCATCGTTTTGTGCTGCTACACCACATGCATTCCATGCCACTGCTGGTACAGTTGGAACATGTGGTCCTTAAAGAGCATGGCTTTTTGCAGGGCCGAGCATTTTGATTTGGACTAACTGAAGGAAAAAGAAAATAATAAAAAATGAAATTTCACTATTTTTCCTGAATTATCATATTTAGATGTGTGTGTGTGTGTGTGTGTGTGTGTGTGTGTGTGTGTGTGTGTGTATCTTGTCCATTCACCTTATTTATGACTGCACTTTGTCAAGATTTTTCTCCCTCTAGTACATATGCAATCACTCCATAAAATGTAAAGTATGTGAGGTTCTTCCATTGATCAATTCAAATTATTGTGTCTCTTCATACAACCAATTGGTTAAAACTTATCATGAAACATGGTACTATAAACTTCTAAGACACCTATTATCCATCTCTCACTTTGTCTTAGTGTCACAGTCATCTGTCATCGCTGGGAAGGTCTTTTTTTTTTTTTTACTTTTCTTGTATTGGTACTTCTTATCTTTCATAATCTTATAGCAGTTTGTCAAATGCAATTGCAATGAGAAAGTCTTTATATTGATTAAATCAATTTTCCTGACTTCTCTGATCTTCTTAAGTGTCTTCCATTTTCCTCTACCCGTGTTTTGTCTGTTAACATTCTTAACTTATATAACTGTCCTTGTCCTTCTTGATGAATGTTTCAAGTTTGCATTCATTTTTATGCATCCTTCTTGTTGCCCAAGGCTTTTATTGTCCATCTTTCTCTGGCTATCTTAAGGCCACTTTTCTAAAAGGAAAAGATTTTCCCTCTATTTTTCTTTGTTTGTTTTTGCTTCAGTTTCTGTCACAAATGCACCTCATCTGTGTCATACATTTGTTTTACATTTGTGGTTCTGTGATTCTCTAGTTTTCTAAGACTAACCTATACAGTGCACAATGTTTATACTCGCACTTAGCACCTGGAAATTCTGTCTGACTAGATTGCACTATGCAGCTTTGTTTCATATAAAGCTATATCTATACTACATTACTTCAAATGTTTGCCAGTGTCCTGGTATAGAATTACAATTATTTTGCTTGTAGCAGATGTGGACAAAAGAGAATAAATTTTCACAAAATTCTATTACTCTGTTGTACAAGGTGAATGATCTGTGAATTTAGTTTAAGATTCCAGTTAAAACCTTTCAATGCAATAAGATGTAGTTTAAAGAAACTATATCTGCTGGCATGCTTTGTAATCCCTGATATACTTTGTAATTTAAACAAATGCAATTCAGCAACTATCTCCTAGAAATTAATAAATGCTCAATCTATTCATAATGCAATACTAAAGACATGTAAAGTATCCCACAAGTATATTTATCATATAGTAGATTTTCTTACCAACAGGTTTCTCACAGACAAGGCCATCTGCCTTAGCTGTACAAGGATTTGCTTTTAAACCTGCTACTTCAGCCCTTTCAAGATAGGCACAAAATCCAGAATCATTTGGTTCTCCAGGAAGCCACTGCAATGTTGTATTCGTAAAGGGAGACATATCATCCCATCCCCAGTAGGATATGTTAATCTTGCGTAGACCCACCCAAGGAGATATTTTCTGTGAAGGAGAATGTAAAAGTCCATATGAATAATCAAAGATGGATACTTTTATTACACATTACGTGTTACATATTACAGCTATGTTAATGATACTTTACACAACCAGCTTAAATTATGTGAAATATAATTTCATATTATTAAAATACATTATACCCACAGAAATCATGGTCATATAAAATACAGTAACTATAATTATTTAATGTTGGGTCTTAAGATTAATTCTGGAGTATTTTTTTTTTCTAATTTCAAGCCAAGTACACATAGGACAATTTTCCACTTGACAGTTTGTGATACTGACAGATATAAAACATTTAAATGAATAAATAAAAAGCAAAATAGCCACAAATCCTGACAAACATAGGTAAATTTTACACTTTTATTTGTAAAAGTCATTCATTTGGGAAGAAAAACAAATGTTCTTTTTCTACATAGACTTTAAAGCAGGAGACTTAATTTTCCCAAGGGCCTGTATGAGAAACTGATTGTTGTGGAGGCTACTGTACTGCCCACTGATAATGCTCCACCCCTAGTGGTGGTGTTCAGCCAGTTCGTGCCTATTCAAGAGAACTGTTTGTTAACTTTCTAAGCAGTTTGGACACTGGTTGTTGGAAGAAATCTCCTTCCAACAGTTTTTTTTCTACTTTACAGGGATAATCCTGTCAGGAAGGTAAGAAGGAAAAATTCATGTGTCCCTCTGTGTTGTTTCTAGCCTAATCCTTATCTTTATTGTCCTGTTTACAGAAACTGCCTCTCCAATTAAGCCTTGTTACATTGTAACTAAGAGCTGATGATTCTTGGCAGTTCGCCCAGACTTTCTGTTGCCTTAGCTGATTCTCTGGAGTGGCTTGAATTTCTTAAAGGGAAGGGTTGTTTTAAGCTTTTTACACTGCTTCCTGACACTGTCATTTTGGGGTGTACTTCCAAAGAGGCAAGATACAATCTTGGCACTCTGTCAGATTTTTTAAATGCCTTTCTGTGATCTTCCCTTAAATCTGGATGATTTCCTTAGGCTATATTGTAAGATGAGTGAGACTAGCTGATATCTTTAAGTGATGCAAATGGATCTAAGCATTGCTTCCTCTGGGTGGAAAAGGGTGCTTTGTCAGTTCACCGAGCACAGAAGTCTCTTGTCTATGGGGATTCTTCACTCATCCAGGTCATGGTTGTCCCAAAGGTGCTTTTTTCAAGAGGCAACTGGACTTTCTTGTTTTCCAGAAAATCCAGTTGCCTTTTGAAAAAGCACCTTTTGGACAGAAGTTTCTTGCATTATTTTGGAGTGGCCAAGGTGCATGATTGCTCACTGAAAGTAAGATTTTAAAAAAATAGGAGGTAGGGTGTGGATCCCCCAATTAGTTTTAGTTTTCTCTCATGATAATAAGGTTTAGTAACATGGCACCAGGCTTGAAGCTTATTTAGATATCTGTGGCATATACTAATTTTATCATGATCCTGACAAGCTTGGGAGGGTTGAACCTGGGTCCCCTATATATGTTGTTAATTTGTCTCTTTAGCTTGACATTTTGTAGCCCAAATATGCCTACCCACTTTCTGGGGAGCTTAAATGATCTCTCTCCTACGGGGTTTCCCTTTATGAGCAAGAGTTGGCAGATGATAATTATCATTGCATTTTAACTATTTTAATTTCTCAAGGTGCTCTGGCACCCTCCTGATTTGTAACTCCAGCTTGCAGGTATTGCTGATAAAAAAGAAGGCATTCAATAGAATGGTTTAGGTTTCCATGATAGCTGTGACTGTCAGTGTGTATTCCCCCATTTCTAATCTAATGAAAGGTATTTATGGCAGCTTTTTGCAAGCAAAGAAGCATTCCGTATTTTTGTACAGGTAATCCTTGACTTAGAACAGTTCATTTAGTGACCATTCAAAGTAACAATGGCACTGAAAAAAGTGACTTATGACCGTTTTTCACTTATGACTGTTGCAACATCCCCACATTTATGAGAGGGTGGGTGAGGTGAAGCACCCCTAGATGTGAGTGATTGAATTGGCCATGCCCACCCGGTCACATGACCACTCAACCATACCTACCCAACTGGTCATTAGGGCAGAGAACCAGTTGTTAAATTATTTGAATCTTACCACTCCCCACTGCTAATGATGTTTTGCATCCAACGCTGCACCAATGCCTTGCCCACTCTTGGCATGCTGATGCCCTATCTTCATTCCTAATGCTCTCCCTGTTGCTAATGCCACTGATGCTGCAGGCCAGAATGGGACCATCCATAAGCCGAATATGGCTGTGGGCTCTAAAATTCTCACGTCTGCTTTAAAGCATGCATGCAAAATTTGGTTACATTGTATACATCTTTGCACTGATAATTGCTTACTTGTTTATTAAATTTATAAGTCATTTCGATTATCCAAAGAACTCTAGGTGATATATGGAGACATGAACACAACAAAACAACTAGGAAGAACCCCAAACATATTTATATCTGAGAGTCAATTAAATGTAGTACTTAAGATGGTGGCTTATATATTGGAAGAATGTGAGTTCTAGTAACCTATTAGGCTTGAAAGCCAGCTTATAACTCTGGACCAATTCGTAGAAATTGAGGGCCATGAATCCATTCAGTTTTAAAATGGAAAAGTCTTCATCTACAGCCATTCAATCTTACAAAGGTTAAATTTGAGCCAGTACTTTCTCAACCATACTCTAAAAGTATGTAGACACCAAGCAGAATCTCAGAAGTATCTCTTCATTAGCCAGAAATTGAGCTACATAAATAATATCTACATATTGATTAAACCTGATCACATGCCATTATATGCCTTCCCACCAAATATAAATGTTGGGTTGGTCCAGCCAGTAATAAATACTTGGAAGTGTATTGCCTAGAAAAAAAAAGAATTATAATTACAGTAATAGGTTAGAAAATGTTATGAGAACTTGAGAGGATAGCTGGGAGGCTTTACTATATTGTATAAATCAGTATTTTTTGGCAACCTCTAGATATGTTATCCTCAGCACCCAGAATTCCCAACCAATATAGTGATTGCTAAGCTATGGGAATAGAAGCTCACATTGGAAGTTGCTATGGTTAGGAAACATTATATTAAACTATGTCTGTAACAAGGAGGTAATCTAAAATGAACTTAAATGCTCTAAATCATCATGACTGTAGTCTGAAGGTTCCAGCTGGCATATGAAAGAAATTCAAGGAACTCTCAACAAGTATCTCTGACATCTGATAACACATTCAAAATGATATACAGAATAAACAGAATCGGAGCTATAGATATGAAAAAGAATGAAAAAGAAATTACTTTTGGGTGTAGATAAAATCAGAAGTAAGATATTATTCACAATAATATTTCATTAAAAATTTTGATAAGTAAATGATTACTGCAAATGCATTCATTTTTTGCTATTGATTGAATAGCGCATGTGGATTACTTCAGAAAATTTCAGTAGTTCAAGATGTAATTTATTTGAATAAGGCCATGTTTAATATTATATTTTATTTCAGAAATTTAAAAAACAGCAACAAATGGAACAGCACTTTCATCAATCAATATTATAATGACAAGACACAAGAAACTATATTCTTTGATTTTCAGCGGTTCTATATAATTAAAAAAGGAAATTACAGCACAACACACATGATTTGAGACAAAACTCTGATGAATTTTATGTAGTGTATCTGGAGTAATTTATTATTTGAGGAGGAGGAAAAGTAACAAAGTTCTAAACAAATTTATTCATCTTCTGATTAAAACCTTATTTTTAAATATCAGGTATTGAATATCATGTAATTTGTGAAGGCAAGCCTAAATGTAAATATGTACCTATTATCCATGTGTTTGGTAATGCATTACTAAACACAATACAATTTCTTTATTAGTGCAAGAATTATTTTTTTCTAATAAATCTATACAATCATTGCAAAGTCATAACTCCTAATTTTGGCACGTAAGTATGCTGTTTATGAGTCAAGGCTAATATAAATGTTTTGAAAGGGAAAAAGCTTATTCATGTAAAATTAGACTATAAATAGTTAGTCATTTTAATCCATTGATTGTAATAGAAATTAACCAATCAGCGGCTGAAAGAAAATAACCGGTCCAGCTGGTCACTCTTCCAGCTTTTGTGGCCATGGGTGAAATAGAACTTTCAGCATCCTATTTTCTAGCCTGGTGCCTTAACTGATGCATCAACCTGGCTCTCCTTTGTTTATTTTAGCTATTGTTTATTTGTTCATTATTATTATATTTATGTATTGTTTTTCTGCTTGTCTTAAAAGTCAGATTGTATAAGTACTACTACATATGAGAATATTCTATGCTACACTAGAAAGATTAATAACTTTATTTAGCATAAAGAAAATGGTATCTACTGGCAATAAGACATGCTGTGGCATCTATGAATAACATTTATGTTTTATGAAATCATGTCTCTATTAATATAAAAGAAAAATAAATCAGTACCTAGTGTACTAATTGAAAGGATAAAACCAGATAAATTGTTGGCCACATATCCCTAGCCAATTATAAGAAACAGTTCTCTTAAATATAAATGCACAGTTCCAAAAGGAAGACACTACATTATTTAAAGGAGGCGTATATACATCCTCCATTTCTTGTCTCCATTCCCTATACAATTGTTACTGATTGGAGTCTGAGAAAGGAATTGAAAAATTGGCATGCATCTACTATACTGAGTTACTCACAAGATTTATATTTTCTTTTTTTTTCTTTTATTAATACTAAATTCATTGGTAATTTATCCAATAGTGGAACAGCTAAAAATAAAAATTATAAGGATCAATGTAAAGTGACCTTTAGTTATAATTTTCTTTCTTTCCATAAATAAACCTGGGCAATCCAACCTAACTGAAGGAAATGCAATCAAAATGTTTTCAGAAATGATAAAATCAGTGACAATATGCCACTAATGATACCAACTGACATTATTTGCAAATATAGTAGTGATATTAAATTTATTTTTAAAAAAATTGGATTCAACTCTATGAACAATACTTTTGCTAAATTTTAAAAACTAGAATTCAGATCTATATCACTTTAGTATGGAATAATAAAAATAAGAAATCCTTAGCAGCAACTTCAATTACTATAATACATCAACAGATTCTATGTACTTGGTATCTGGTTGAGTAAAATGTATTTTTGTTTCAATGATTTGTCATCACCATTTTCTAAAAAGAAATCCAAAATCAACTTTATTTGACCTTATGAATTATTCAAGTTACCTGGACAGTGTACTTCTGTATTTCATCCAAAACAAACTCTACCTCTTTGGAAGTTGTTAGTGAAGCAAGAATCCCATTTAAGCCATAACAATAAAGTCTGGCATTGTCGTAGTTTTCACGACTAGAGTTTATACGAAGGCAAGCATCTCCAACATGATTCCATCCTTCTCCACATAAGTGAGCTAGTAAAAAATTACACAAGATTAAAATTGTATTTAAAAAAAAATCCACTTTGAACAGCAGAAGTAACCACCTTTCAAAATACTTATGAAACATATCTCATATACATATACATATGCTTTATATATGTTTTAAGGAGGTATTTATATGTATGGTATTCAGCTTTGTTCGGGTATTTTCCCATGCCGAAGCCAAGCCACAATACAGGAAACACAATGTTGACAGCCAATCAAGACAAAAAAACACCACAAAACAGACAGAAGATATTAGAAACACCAATCAAGCAGAACACAGCAAACTCCAAGACCAATAAACACAGACCAAGACTCCCAACCAATCAGGATGAAGAAAAAAACATTCTGGCACAGCAGTAGGCTAGCACCAAATTTAAAACAGAAATGGCTATGAAAGCCTGACTCACAGACAAACACAATACTCAAGCCTGATAATGGCAGATGAGATTCTGCCGAAACATCGCTACAACTTTAAAAGCACAACTATAATGACGTGGGAAAATACCCAAACAAAGCTGAATACTATAGATAGATGATAGATAGATAGATAGATAGATAGATAGATAGATAGATAGATAAATAGAGATATATATGAGGGTCCACACTTGCTAATTACTGCAATATGTTCAACGTGCTTAGAGATCAAGCTTTTTATGATCTAGTCTAACGTTGATATCAGAATATCCATAGCTCTTCAGTATACTTCTCTTTGAAAACAAAAACGCCTGCTCATTTCCAATAAAGTTGTACTAAATCAATGTTTATAATTTCTCAAACATTTCAGTTTCTTCTTCCAATAAGCTAGGATAAAGTTCATATGGCCTACAAAATTAAACTAAATTGTAACATTACATAACCATTTTTCTATTAGTCTCAACCTTCAGTCCTACTCTTTTTTCCTGGGTTTCAGTTACCTTAGAGAGCACAAAACTTAGTATTTCTGCATCACATTTGTGTTACACTTTAAAGTCTATTATGTTTTTCTCACTTTTTTATTTTAAACAAAAAATAAAGTCCTTTTTGAGGTTCTTAGTAAGTGTAGTAAAATAGTGACTAGAGTAAAACTATAATAATAACAATAAAATGGATTAGGGTTGCCAGAATGTCAGGTGATTAATAAGGATTTTCAATTAGAAATGGGTGTTTTGGAACTTACTGAAGTGTTATCCAGAAATATATAGCTACATTTGAATCAAATATAATGAAACTTTGATTTAATGGAATCCCATTTATCTGACTTTGGATGCAAGAGACAAAATATTTGTCTAAACATCCAAAAGCAGGAGCTATGTTCATTGCATTCAAAGCAGTAAATAAAAAAGTAACCCCCCCAAAAAAGTTATGATGACCTTACTTGGAGAAATTTACATCATTTACATTGATAAACAAATGGCATAATTTATGCTATGACTAAAGCAATATAAATCACACACACACCACACACAAAACACACACACACATTGTTGTTATTATTGTACTGATTACACTGAATACTTAATATTACAGTTGTCTTTGTCAAATTGAAAATAACCTGAATTCCTGTTCTGAGTGGCCCACTCTTTCTTTAATAGCTTTAATTGGATAATTTCTTTAAGAGTATGTGTTATTAAATATTCATTATTAAAATATTATTTTGAAAAACTTTTTTTCCTTTTTACCTGGTAAAGCTTGACATTCTTGCTGTCGCTGATCCCACTGGCAATTGAGGTTTAGTGAACAGCTTTTGCAACTAGTCAACTTATTACATATCTGTTCATTTCTTACATGACATTTGGTGTAGTTCTTCACTGACTAAAATATAAGCACATATACATTTTTTTTTAATTTTCAGACTGAAGGAAAAATAACAAAAAGTCACAAGGGAACTTTGTGGTTAACTTTGGGCTGTCCACTCTCCCTCAGCCCTAGCAAGCAGGCAGTAGTAAAACCACTTCTGAAAAAGTTGCCAAGAAAACTGCAGAGACTTGTTCAGACAGTTACCAGATATCAAAAACTGACTTGAGGCATGTCTATGCCCACACATGCAGATACATGCAAACTGAGCAAAAAATTAATGATAACATCAACATCATCATCAACAACAACAATAATAAGCAGCTACTGCCAAGTAAAGTAGGAATTATCATTTAGGTTCTGATCTTTATCTGTATCCATATGTGTGTTCTTCCAAAGTTCAGCAAAACATCTAAAGCAAAGGTTGCACCCACACAGCCATAATTCACTAGAAGAACATTGGTTCAACATATTATCATAAAATAGCCAGGAAGTTGATGAAAGGAAGTTTTTCTTCTTGTAATCAAGGAGACCTGTTGTAGTTATTTTGAGGAAAGGAATCAAAATAAAAAGGGGATTTTATTTATTTATTCATCAAATTTTAAAACAACCACAGATAGCCTGAACAAGGTTAAAAATGGTGTATTTCTTTACTTTCCCATATATGCTGGACAATGTGGGAAATAACAGCAAACTCAGAGCAACTTAAATCACAGCCCTTTCTGTCACATACATAAAATTCAAATTGTAGGTTCTCTATCAAAAAGGAATTCATATTAAGTGGACCTAATGTTATAATTTACAAGCTTCATTAATATTAACTTCTATGAACTCAAGTTAGTCCTTTAAATCAGTGGTCCCCAACCTTTTTTGTACCACGGACCAATACAATCCACGGACTGGGACCGGCATCAGCACGCATGACCAAGGCAAGGCGAGCCAAGTGACCGGCCAGCCAGCCATCCCCTGCTTCTCCCCGCCACCTTCAACTCCTCCTTTGTACCTTCTCGCGGTCGATGGGCTTTTCGGGCTCTTTCTTAATCTCCTCCTGAGTAATGTGAGACTCCACCGCCATCGGGATGGCTCTTCGTTCGAAGCCGCCCCCCCTTTGACGAAACTAAGGCGCGAGGATTCCTTCAGCATCCAAACGCCGCTTTCCAACCGACGACCGACAAGCTCACCTGGAAGCACTTCCTCAAGCGCCATTGAAACAAGATGGTGGTGCCCGCCCTACTTTCATTCTTTGTGGCCCAGTACAAAATGATCCACAGACTGGTACCAGTCTGGGGCCCAGTGGTTGGGGACCCCTGCTTTAAATAAGTGTTAAATGTCTGTTCATAGAAGTTATTAATAGTGAAGCTTGTGAGGTTGTATGCAAAACTTCCTTGTAGGTTCAGAAAACTCACTTTCCCAGAATTGACCCAGTCTTGACTTCTGCTGGCCAAATGGTATCACAAGACTTCTTTTTGGGCTACCAGGAGTTCTGGGTAATGAAATGAACTTTTCCCAACATTGTCAGAAAGAGAAAAATGATCAAGGTTTTAACTCCAAATTTGGAAGAATAAAAATTTTCATAAAAAGCAACTAGAAGAGCAAGGAATTGTCTTCTGACAGACATCTTGGACTCAGTAAAGAAATAAATTAAAAACTCTGGACAAGAGAAGGAGATATCTCAAGGCAGGAGAAATATATATGAATTTCAGATCAATTATGGAAGGCATAAAAATTATGGATCTTTATACAAAAGAGAGAGGTTGGAAGATAGAAAAAGTGGAAATTAGCCCGGAGCCATGGAAAAAGAAGAAAGGGAAAGACTAAGAAATAAGGAAGTAAAACCTAATGGTTTAAAGTATGAGATTAAAAATATTCATGAGCAAATCTGGGTAAAAATAGAACAAAGGGAAAGGTTTTTATTCCTAAAGAAGTGAATTGGATGAGAAGTTAAAGGTCTTCAAGTAAAAAACACAAAGTCCAGTTGCCTTTTGAAAAAGCACCTTTGGCTGTCAAGATTCACACATACAGCAAATATGCTATCTCTTAAAATTAATTGGAATTGTTGATTAAGGCAGTTGTAATTTCCAATTTTAGCTAATATACTGGATAATGCATTTCCCTTTATAAAATAATGAAAGATAAATGTGTTTCATGTTAAAGCCTCTATATTAGAAGGGAAACAAAACTGAGAATTGCAGGAACAGAAAAATTAAGATGCATAGGATCTGGGGAAGAGTTAAAAAGAAATGAGTAAGCTTAGGGCAAAAAAAAATGATTATAACACAGAAAAGAAATAAGGTAGCAACAAAAAAAAAATTTACTGGCTATAACATCAGTACAAAAAGAAGGAGTGGGATGTGGAGTACCTGTAAAGAAAAATATATCATCGTTGCAGTCCTGATAATTTTCAAATTTAAGAAATAGTATTTATGCTATTCTAAGCAATTACTAAACCAAGTAGTATTTTGCTGTAGATTATAAAAAGAAAGTCTCTGTTATTAAGATCAACCTAGAAATAGCGTACGAAGTTGGCTAACAAGGTAATTACAAACATGAAAACACAACAGTACTTAAGTATATATAAACAAATTATCTGGAACGAAAAGTTGCAAAGCAACACAAAATTCATCTGCCAAATATGCACAGATAAATTCTAATAACTTTTGTATACCTTTTTGTATTTAAGTTGGTTAAGACATTATATGTCTTATATGTACATTCCTTATATGTACATTATAATGAATTTTAAATTGCAAGTAAGCACCATCTTCTCATTTAATAACAGTTCTACCTAATCTCTGTTAACACATCATTATCACAATGTCAAATTTCTGAACAGTTTTTAGCTGTTCCTGAGAATGAATCCATATGGTAGCAATCAGTGTTTGGTAAAAGTAATAGGAGAAGGGAGCCCACAATTTTTCTATTTTTTGTAGATAAACTTTTCTGATTGTAGAAAATTCAAAGCTTTTTAAAAAAAAGATTTAAAAAAAACACGGAAAAGCCTTGCTCCAAATCTGTATATAAAAATATTGCTTTTATATTTAAGGTATGAATTACTTTCTGGATATGTCTTGGTAGACTAGTATAAATGCAAATCCAGTAAGTAATTCTTGTGTATACTGAGATTGCAATAGAATTAAAATAATAAATTCAAAATTGATATATCAGATTGATAGGTTTAGGATGCGTATATTAATTCATGCAAAGTAAGACAAAATAGTGAGGATGAATTGCATTTTCTTCTGAGACATGCTTTATTTTATATTTGTATTTAGCTGCTAATCACCTTATTCTATATTGAAGATAGGGAACTAAAATAGCTGTCTAAGGATTATCAAGGATTATCATTGTAGCTGTCTAAGGATTATCATTGACACCAGCTTCTGTGTTTCATTCCCAACAGTATTGTTCATTTCTGGAATGGCACTGAAGACAAAGTGAGTCAGTCATAGCTGAAGCCGCTGTGTGACTCTAGAATTACTTTACTGAAGTTTGTATTATGTAGTAGTAATTGATAAAGTTTGAAACAATATTTGTTTTTCCATTCCTTCATATTCTCTATTGCCTTCTCTATTGTTTTCTATGAGTTATCAAAAGTAATTGTTGGTGGTTTATTGCATTCATTAGTTAATTCCCTTAAGCTCTAGATATATGTACAATGGCTCAACTTGATTATAATGCTTCGTGGTTTCTTTTATCCGTTCCAGTTTTCTAGATATTTTAAGCATTGCCTTGCTCCTTATTAATCCTACAAATGACATTTCTTCCTTCCTGGGTTTCTAAGAATGTCTGGATATTTATTAACAATTAGATTGTAAGAATTCTAAGTACTCATATAACCATTCTCCTAACAAAAGGAGTAGTACTTTTTTCTTACATTTCCCCTTCCATCAAGCCATGATTTCCTGGATCTTGGGCAAGGTTTCTATTTAGAAAAGCCATGGCTCTTCTTCAAATTATCATGATATACTTTTGTGCATTACTTGTTTCTTCATCGTATCTTTTTCTTCTTCTTTCTACTACCCTGTAATCTTTTATTGAGGTTGAGGCCAGATGACTGAATGGAGCAGAGTGTTTATTGGTCAGATGCCCTTCCTGATGTCTATATGGAGTTCACAGAAGATACTTTCTCTTTGCACTCTGATAAACATCTGTTACTGCCTAGGTGGCCACTAATTCTAAGTTGGTTTAGTTAATCAGGGTTAAAATAGACATATTGTTATTACTGGCAGCCCTTAATCGACTTTTGCTGAAACATGTAGTGAAATGACAATGTTTTATGGATGTGTTTATAAATAAGAGATGGAATATGGGCTGAAGAAATTATTGGTTGTAAAGTAAAATGAGGTGAAAAGTTACTAAATTTGTATATATTTGTGATAAGGGTTGGAGATAACAACTTTATTTTTGTTCCTTTTTCTTTACTAAATTATTTTTTCTTTCTATTGGTTTTTTTTGTTTTGCCCTTTTTACTTTTTCTATTTTTAGTTTGTATTAATTTTTACCATGAAATTATAACCTTTAATACATTTATTTTTAAAAAAAAATAATTGCAGGTAATTTTAACAATTAACATTTCTCTTTTTCTCTCTCAAGCTCCATATAAGTGGGGCTTAAATAATTTTGAAACTTTTTTATATAAGATAAGACGAAAGGTCTTTCAGAAAACTATGGAAGCATCATCAAAGATATGCCCTTATATACTTAATCCCAACACTGATACAAATATACATTGTCATATTTATATGATAATGTAGTAACATAGTTTTATCTTTGCCTTTTCATTCTGTCTGTGGACAGCTGATAAGGCAGAGCTGATTCAATATTTAAATATTGAAAGTTATTCAATATTTAACTGTAGCATTTCAAAAGAAAAGGAAGCATATGGGTTAATCTGAAAACAGTGAGCATCTTTTATTACTCTTCTTTTTTCAGTTCTGGGTTCACTAAAAGGAGTAGACTGCCATCCCAACTTCATTTTTTGCATTAGCAAAATGTGATGCTATTGAATCGCTTCACACAGTGCTCCTGGCTACTAGCTAAAGTTCTGCTTTCTACAAAAGCAAAATGGAAATTGCAATTTCATAGGAAATTACCTGCAGAAAAAGTTCATTACTATATATTTCTTATAAGAGAATGAGTAATTTCACTTATTACATATGGTACCAATAAATGATGAAGGGGACATCTCATTGTTATACCAGTTTTCCAGTTGTACTACAACAGATAAAGAGAGGCTTATGGATCTCATGCATGATTAGACCAATGAAAATCTTCCTCTATGTATAGTTGAAAAGTATCTCTATATATTTGAACTTGTGAAATCGTTTCCAGATAAGGCCTTTAATTGGTGAGGTTATTTTCATCAACATTTAGTCACAGCTGTTCTGTTCTCAGAAGTTTAGTGAAGCAAACTTTAAAGATATACATGGTGTAGGATTAAGAATTAGATAATAATTAATGCTCCAACAGAAGCAATAAAAGAGTAACTTTGCAAAGATCGTATTTAGGTATTTGATCATTATATCCAGAGATAACTCAATACGGCAGAGGAATCCTGCAGTCCCATACCAAGATATACTGTCCCTTGAAGTTACCAATTATGATCCTGTAGAATGACTCAGGGAAAAGAAATAGTTCTATTGAAAAATGACAAAGTATAGACAAGAAGGTTTTTTTAAGCTGAAATGACATTTGTTATCTTGTAATGCAGTGTGTATGAGGAATCCTTACATTTATTTTAGCATACACTGTAAATCAAGCCATCACAACTATAATTTATTTTAACATTACACATGTGAGTGAGAAACTGACTTTTATAAATGTGTGCAGTATTCAGATCTCAACCAGGCAAAGGTACGTCAGATCTGACATGGGCACCTTCTGTCATCTGCTCCTTAAAGAAGCTTGCCTTTTCATGTGTCCACATGGTACCTGTATGGATTCAGGAAAATACGTGTTTGAGTTAAGGAGATAGCAACATATATTTAAGTAGTAACCAATAGCAGAGAAGATGCCCATGCAGGATCCAAAGGACCTTTACTTTTTCAAATTCAAATATTGTATATCTTTAGTAACGGTTTTTCACTTTACAAATAAGATATGAACCCAAATAATTGGTAATAGCCTTTTGCTAAAAAGCACCAATTTCAACTAGTTTCATAATGTAAATATTTTTATTATTACTGATAAGGTTTACTGTGAATTACGACTGCTTATGAAGAACTTATAAGTGCTTATATTTATTTTCCACTTACATTTCAAGAATATTTTCTTTGGCAAATCATTAATACATCTTGACATATTATAAACTTCAGTTTCATCTTCTTAGCGGAAGGACGGAAGGAAGGAAGGATGGAAGGAAGGAAGGAAAGAAGGATATATGTACTGTATCTACTAATTAGCAGTAACTATAACTCTTTTGATAACCTTCTTTAACCTCTGGATCCATAAAAATACTTTGTCCAAGACAAATCAATCAATGTCAGTAAAAACATAGAAGTTGTCCATTTAACTGGTTGGAATTTCTATGTTTAGAATTATAAGGGTAGGAATAAAAGAAAATATGTAAAATTGGTGCAGGGGCAAACTAAATTTACAAAAAATCTGGTTGTACCATATTCTGTGTGAATGTGATAGATGGTAAGCTCTAATACATTTACATTTCAGCTGTTTTCTGTATTTTAGCATTCATGAGCAGTTTGAAATTTCAGCTTCATTGCCTTCTCAATAAAGATAATATATGATATGGGAAAATTCTAAACTATAATTTCTGTTTGTTATCCAGCTGTCCTTGCCTAACAGGCCTTAAATTATATATAATATAATATTCTTAGTCTTTCCCTTTCTTCATTTCTTACCTAGATTGTTTATCTTCTCTATTCTAGACATCATACATGAAAAATCACATAACCTGCTATTTGGAAGCTTTTTTTTAAAAAAAGAAGTATTTGTGAAAATGCAGTTTTTCCAATATTTGTGTGTTTTTTAAGATAAATAGTTATCATACACATAAATGGTTTTATCGACTCAGAGAAATATCCATAATATTCTTATATATTTCTGAGATTTTGCCTTATCACAAGTAATTTTATTTTTCTGTCAAAAGCACTACTGTATGCCACTGATAACACAAAAGTAAAGTCCATCACTGTTGATAATAATCTTCAGGTTCCCCCCGCCACCAAGGGAACATATATCAGGGTGGTAAGAAGTGTCTAAGGGAGAAAGGTTTAAGTATGCTCTCTTATTAAATTCAGCAAAATGAAAATCTTCTTAAAAACAATGTTATATGCCTCTAAAATATGGAATATGTCATATCAAAACAAAATACAATAATATTAATAGAGTAAGCACTATTATGAGAATATACACAATTATTGTAAACTTAGTCCTGACAACTGTATTTAGTAATCATGCTATTAACCTGAATAAAATATGCATTTCCACAATGTATCAATTAAGATTCAAAATTAAATATACAGACTCTTAGCATAATTTAACTCTGGAGTTAAACTATGCTACTTTGCCCTTCAAATTCAATATCTAATATAATTCAGATATTCAGTTTAAAACATCATCAAAGATGGAAGTCTGGCCTCTGCATGAACATTTTCCTCAAGGGCAAAATCACTATTTCTTAAACTAGATAGTTCCGTTATCAAACTGCTCAATTTAAAGGCAATGCAGGATATGAAGAGCAGGGGAGTGCTGGCACTTCCAAATTGGGAGCTGTATTATAGTGCAGCCTCTTTAATATGGTTGAAGGAATGGGTGAATTTAACCAATAAGAATATTATTCTTAGAAGGTCATGACTTGCAGAGGGGGTGGCATGCTTTTTTATGGGATGTAGGAAAAACTAGCCAGAAATATTTTCACAGACACCTAATCAGAGACTCATTATTAACTAATTGGAAGAAAATATGGAAAAAACACTATTTAAAAATACCAATCTGGATTTCAACAAAGGAGACGATGATTCACCCAAATAATCTGGATATCACTAAAATGATTAAATATAAGGACCTACTGGATACACAAGGAAATTTGAAATCATGGCAAGAACTTCAAGTGGGGACTAAAAATTGATCAGTGGGCATATCTTCAAATTCAAAGTAGATATAAACAGGACAAGAAAGAATTTGGAATTAACAATAAACTCTAGTAATTATATAAAATTTTATTAGGATCAGGCAAAAAAAAATAACAATTTTATAATTATTTATTAGAAGTAGAATTAGAAGAAGAAATTGTAAAAGGGAACATGATAGCCTGGAGTAGGAATATAGGATGTAGCATCACCATAACAGAATGGGAAAAGGTCTGGGGTTAGAAATTATAAAGTTACAAAATTGGTAGCATACAAAGAAAATGCCTATAAAATGTTTTATAGATGGCACCTTCCTCCTTCGAGATTAGCGAAGATGCACCACAAATGTCCGAATTGCTTGAAATGCAAAAAAAAAAAAAGAGGGAACTTTTTTCTATATATGATATATGATGGTCCTGTTCAGAAGCTCAAAAATACTGGCAGAAAATTAGAAATTGGCTGGAAGAAATGACAAAAGAACAGATCGAATTCAAACCAGAGTCCTTTCTGTTAGAGATCTTTGATAAACAAATATCAAAAAAAGTGAAATATATAATAATACACATTTTGACAGTGGCCAGATTGGCTTTTGCACAATGTTGGAAGCAGCCTCATGTTCCATCAGAGGAGATGATCATTGAAAAAATTTCAAGTTGTGCAGAAATGGACAAATTAACTTTGGCATTAAAAAAAAAAAAAGACACTTCAATATACTACAACAGCTGGAACTGCTGGTATAAATCGATAGACCAAAGATAGACTTCACACTAAAAGGCAAAAGAGGATAGGATAAATCCATAGTAGTGATACACAAATATATGTAAGGATTAGGTATGTGTATATGGCATAAAATAAGGATAAAAAAGAGGCCTTACAAACTGTTGAAGATGAGAATGTTTTTAATTATTTTCTATTTTTTTCTTTCTATTTTCTTCTCCCTTTCTTTTTCTCTCTTTCATTTATGTATGTGTTGTTGGTTTGTTTTAATTGTAAAATCAATAAAATTTATTTTAAAAAAAAGTCTCAAGTGATGACGCTCCCGCAACTTCCAAGGACAAGCTGTTCCAAGTATTTTCCATCTTCGGATGGAAGATACTTGGCTCAGCAAGAGTAGTTTTGTGAAAAATATGGGCGTCTTGATAGACCACATATTAGGTGTCAACTAGCGTTGTGTTGGCAAAAAGAGCCAATGAAATCTTGGATTGCACCAGCAGAGATATCATGTCAAAAACAGAGGAAGCAATAGTTTTACTCTATGCAATACTTTGTCAGACTATTTTTGTGAAATTGTGTCTCTTTTTGGTTCCCACAATACAAAATTGGTTGGATTGAAAGACTTGCAAGTTCACTTTCAACCCTATGATTCTATTATTTCAATGGTACTCTTTAGCGGTAAATATGCATTAATTTGAGAAACATTTTGAATATTAACTGTGAACATTTTTCCTGATAAACCAAAGTGGTTTTGAACTTCTATTTTATTCTAATAAATATATTTTGATTATTTGACATGCATAATTTTGTTACCTGCACTAATCTTGCAAATTTGAACATAGTTTATGAAGAAGGGGGAAACAGGCAAAAGGTCTTTACGTGATTATGATTCATACTTCCCAAATGGCTAGATATGAAGAATGCTTCAGAGTACGTTAAGTTATTAAATTAGTTACTTCAAGTTTTATTGGCAAGGAAAATGGAAAAATAACTGTTGTACAAGTTTCATTATTTCTCTATTCAATTAAAGTAAATACATTTGTAATTAATGTATGATGTTAATTAAGCATCAGCATCAAACTCTGATTTTAATATGACATTTACATTTGATGGCACCAAAGAGGAAGCTAATGATTACAAAGCAGAACCATTAACAAAACCACAACATAGTAATCAACACTCACCATGCTGCAGTTACTGTTTGCAGAAATGCACTTCTTATCATCACACCATTGACAGCCATTTGTATTAGCAGTACAACTGGCACAGTCTGCATATTTGTAACATCTGTCATCTGCTGCAGCTATCAGACAAATGGAAAGTGTCACAAAACATCAAAATGAGAGATTGAGAATGCCTTCCTTTTTAATTTGCACATCTTTAACTGTTGCTATAAACAATATTTATTGTACTATTAATTGTAAGTGCAACTTTTAGTCTAAGATTAACAATCTTTAATAAAAAGCAAGTAATATATGTTATATTTCATTTAAATTCAGTCATGCATATATTTTACTGGAAACTTTTCTAGTTTTAGGCTTACCAAACAATTATTTCCGAAAAAACCTTTTTTAAAAAAAATAATTTCTGTACAATGTTTAAGTTTTCATTGCTTGACCCTTGTGAAGTTTTCATTCTTTGCTCATTAATTTATCAAAGTATCATAGAAAATTTTAGCTACTATTCACAAAATACATTTTTAAATCTGAAAAATTAAGATCTTGTCTGTTTTATTTTATATTAGACTATCTGTATGTTCTTACATGCAGCATATACAAACTAGACAAGAAGCCTATCATCATCTCGCTGGATCTTTTTATCTCATCATATCTTTGCAATAAATGTATTAGTATGTTAAACTTATACTACCAAATGCAGATTTAGCAGCCAATGAAGTTCCTAGTTGGTGATTTGATTGTAGAGGTCTCAAGCATCTTATCAGTTTATTTATTTATTTGCCATAGGGTTCAATTAAACTGTATTAGGCCTTAATTTAATATATGATAGATTTATCTATCATTGTTCAGATGAGTTTCATCATATTAGATGGGTCCATAAACATGGTGTAATAGATGGATCCATAAATATGGAGTAACTAAAAAACATAGTTTAGATATTATGGTTGGAGTTTTGCACAACATGGCATTGAAGTGAGAGAAAATTTATGAACTTTTAGAATTATCTATAATCCTGCAGTATTGTGACTTATAAGAAAGCTAGTTTGATGTAGCAGTTAAGGCACCAAGCTAGAAACTCTAAGACCGTAAGTTCTTAATGTGTGTTAATAAAAAACCACATGGATAACTTTGAATCAGTCATTCCTTTTCTGTCCTAAGAAAGCGGCAATGGCAAATCACTTCCAAAATCTTGCCAAGAAACAAGTTTTAATTTTTTAAATAAAAATTATTTATTTACTGTGACCTACATTATCATCATAGCTTCAGTAAGTCTTAGAGAAAGAAATTCTGGTTAAATAAACAATACATAAGCAAGGTATTCCTTGGGTCTTTATTTTATTTATTTAAGATAATTTATATAGTCACCTACTCACTCACAGCAACTCTAGGCAGCTTAAAGATAATAAAAACACAATGTAAAAAAAAAACAGTAAAAAGTAATAAAATAAAAAAATAAAATAACCACTTTATCAGGGCCTTATGAAAGAGTGCCAAGAGTGAGGGCCAGTCTAATTTCTGGAGAGATTATGTTCCAGAGGAGGGGAGCCACTATGGAGAAGGTCCTTCTTCTGGGTTCTGCCAGATGTACCATCTCAGGGGAAGGGCAACAGAGTGATCAATGTCTGGAATACTCTACTTGACTCTGTAGTTTCTTCCCCAAACCCCAAAAACTTTAACCTTAGACTGTCTACTATTGACCTCACCCCTTTCCTAAGAGGTCTGTAGGGGGCGTGCATTAGCGCACCAACGTGCCTACCGTCCCTGTCCTATTGTTTCTTTTATTTTTCTTTTATTTTTCTTATATGTACCCATTTCATGTATTCATAACTATGTATACACTTATACTTATTATCTTGTAAACAATTGACAAATAAAATAAAATAAAAATTAATAAAATAAATAAAAGGGACCCACAACATTCCTTGCCTCCGATTCTAGTGGGTTGGGTGGATGTGATCGGCAAGAGACAGATTACCTGAACTCGCTAAACTTGAAGTATCAATGGATTCATCTACCTGAAAGGGAAACTTGCTCTGTTTTACTTCTTTTATTAGTTCCTTGTCACACACAAAAATTGACATAACCTTTAAATATCATTATCAAATAGTGGTACATATTAATTGTTTTTCAAAATAACCAATTATGAATTCTACTAGATCTTTCCTTCATGATTTAGCCAAGTTTTCTGCAGGAGTATAAGCTTCACCTGCTTTTGCTATATGATAAATCACTAGATAGCAAGTTTTAAAGACACTTTTGTTGGTGTACAATTTTTTTTTATGGAATTTGAAACACTTGGGGCTTTTGTCTTTCAGATTGGAATATTTGTTTCCAGGTGTCCTTGTAATTTTTCTGGAATCATATTATTGCTATTATTGTTATTATTGCTCATGTTTAACATATCAATTTAATTTATTATATTGACAGTCCTGATAAAATGAAAGTTGATAAAGGTGTCATATTATTTACATTTCTTAGTGGAACTTGAACTTAATTTCTAAAGACTTGTACAATTAAAACAAGAGCAACAGTACTGAAATTTTAATGTTTTCATCTTTTTCTGTACTGCCTACAACTGTACCAGTTTGTAACCAATGAACTGAAAAATATTCATAGTATATAAATATTTATTCTTTCTAATCAAAAGAATAAAAATATTCATCTATTGAGGGGTATATATCTAAGATAGTTACAGAAGTTGAATATTATTAAGCTGAAAAATTGTGCAACAAATTCACCATTTATGATGCCACTTAGAATGAATCCATTACAAGATGACTTGCTTGTACATAAACATGGCATGCAGTACAAAACGTACATGTTTTACATTAATGTAAATTAAATGGATTCTCCCATTGTGGATTATTGGCTGAAATCTTTTAAACATCATGTTCCATCTTCCTTGATTCCCTCACATGTTTACCCCAGAAGAAAAAGAGGCATAGTTGGTCAATGACTTAACATGCTGGAGATGCTCTCTGCTCCAGCACTGTGTGTTGGGTGAGCTCCTATCACTTGCCTCAGCTTCTGCTATCTAGCAGTTCAAAAGCATGTTATTTGCAAGTAAATAGGTACCACTTCAGTGGGAGATAAGTTGGTGCTTCATGCGGTCAATTAAGAATCCTGCTTGTGCTGGACCTTCCCAGCTATAATGCCCATTGGCAAGGTGGCTTCAGTATAGGAAGAGAGCAGATGATGCTTCAGGAAGGCCACTCATCTTTATTTCTAGTGCAGAGCTAACTCGTCCCCAGTGGTACACCATGGAAAGTACATGAGCATGAACCGAACAGGGCTACCAGTCTTATATAGCTAAACTACTACTCTGTATTTGGATTGTAATGTCCTGGAAAAATGTAACATCACCATATAAATAAATAAATGCCAGAGAAGTCCAACTCCAAAGGACTTAAGACACATATGTACCATAGCTGATCAGTACAATTTTATTTTTCTTTATTAATTTTCAGCAAGCATAGGATGCCACCTTGATGATTAAGCAGACACATGAATTCACACAACTATGTTCTACAACATAGGAAAAGAGACATATTTTAAAAATATTTCTATTGGCATATGATCATATCACAGACCTCTATCACAAAGTGATAACAAGACCAAAACTGAAGAAAGCATTTAGACAGTGAAGATAGTATGACACATAACAATCATGGCTGAACTGGTAGAGGGGGACTCATGTCATGACTACACAACACATGTGTTTGAATCGAAGCCACGGTGACCTGAAGGATGGCATTCCTCTTCATCAGAATAAACTCTGTATCATATGTATATACGGTCTGTGTAAAATGCTGTGAGGTGAAGCTCTAGGCATTAACCATATTTCATGTGATTGAGTTCATACGAATAATTATCATTAAAAATGGTAATCATGGGTAATAAGGGTAACAAGGGGTAATGAAGGGTAGTGAGGGGAAATTATTATAAATATCGAATCCCAGGAAACTCGGGTTAGATCCAACTTTATTTTGTTTGCTTAGCTATTATCTCGGACTCCTTGCAGAGGATAGAATAAACAATAAACTTTTGTGTTACTAAATACTGAAAGAGCTAATGCAATGATTGAAAGATATTTGAGATCATATACATCTTATCAACAGCAAGAATGGGCTGATTTACTTCCATTTGCTGAAGTAGCATATAATAATGCTATACATGAAAGCACAGGATATAGCCCATTCCAGGTAGTAAATGGGATAGAATTTGTGCCAATCCCTGATTTACAATGTGATGAAAAACAACCCATAAGTGTCCAAATGTGGTCGAAAAAAGTTCAGATAGTTGGGATAAAGTAAAAGAGACTCTCAATAAAACAGCACTAGAATATAAACAACAAGCAGACAAGAAAAGAAAAGAGTATAAAGCATTCAAACCTGGAGACTATGTTTACCTATGAACTAAATATATAAAATTACACCTACATAGACGAAAATTGGGACCAAAATATATTGGACCTTTCCAAATTATGAAAGTGATAAACCCCGTAACTGTAAAACTTAAATTGCCACCACAGTTACATTGAATACATCCTGTGTTTCATGCTAGTTTACTGAAGCCTGTAGAACACATTGATGTACCTCAACTTAAGGAATCTGTAATAGCTGAAACCATGCTGAAATTAGCTAACCCATGCTGAAATTGACAAAATTCTAGATTTGCTGATATGTAGAAAAGTGTTACAATACTTAGTGAGATGGAAAGGATATCCTGAAACAGAGGCAACCTGGGTGAAAGTAGCAGATGTGTGTGCAAGTAGACTGATAAGGCAATTCCATTCCAAATATCCCGATAAACCTGGACCACAAGTAGAGACATAATTAGTGATATAATGTATATTGTTTTATACACTGGTTCCTGGTAGAGGGGGACGCATGTCATGACTACACAACACGTGTTTGAATCGAAGCCACAGCAACCTGAAGGATGGCATTCCTCTTCATCAAAATAAACTCTGTATCATAATAATATGTGCGGTCTATGCAAAACGCTGTGACGTGAAGCTCTACACATTAACCACGATTCATGTGATTGAGTTCATACGAATAATTATAATTAAAAACAGTAATCATGGGTAATAAGGGTAATCAGGGGTAATGAAGGGTAATGAGGGGAAATTATTATAAATATTGAACCCCAGGAAACTTGGGTTAGATCCAACTTTATTTTGTTTGCTTAGCTATTATCTCGGACTCCTTGCAGAGGATGGAATAAACAATAAGCTTTTGTGTTACTAAATAATGAAGCTAAGAGCGTCTTATTTTCTCCCTGCATTTGTGCCAAAGAGTAGCTGAGAACTGCTTAGCAAGTTATAAATTCCAGATGGATTTTATTCTCTTTGCTCACAAAGTTTATTAATGGTTCATCCCAAAATACTAATCCATTTTAATTGCCCTGGATATTCTTAATATATGCTGTTTAATGCCTGAAGAAATTCTGTTTTTCAGAATTTAAGGGTAACCAGGATGTTCAGGGGTTTTATTGTCTGTGTGGAGTGTAGGCATGTGTATCCTGTGCCTGAAGAAAATTCAGAACACAGTAGAAAAACAGTAGCCATGAGACTGTTAGGATATACATAATAAGTATATGTGCTCACAAAGCGCATCAACCATTCTAAAAAGGATCTGCATCAGAAGGGCTAAAGAAAAAAATATTTTGCATTTTGGATTGGCCAAGTCACCATTCTGACCTTAATCCAACTGAAATGTTGTGGTATTTGAAGTAAGTAGTTGATGCAAAACAGCCCCAAAACAATATCATAGGTCATTGTATTCCAGGATTATAGATAACTCTAAAATATATTTCTTTCACCGATGTATACTTAAACCAAACTGACGACATAAAGGCTATGCATCTGGTATGAACTTAGGCAATATTTGGAACATAAAATAGTATTAATTATTTCAAAATGTAGACCACTACCATTCATTTCACTAGTTATATATTTATGGGTAAAAACTAAAAAATATATATAATTAAGGCATTCAATTTTAGAAGATAATCATCTCAAGAGTTTTAACTACACTATAGTATGCAATATGCAATTTTAACCATACATATTAAAGAATTGCAACATAAATTTCAACTATGCATAAAGATAAGGAGCTTTATTCATTTTTCATAAACTTAACTTTTAGGATTGTGAATTGTGATATAAAATACTATTCAGCAATATTACCATATTGTTGTAGTTCAACAAATCAAATTGACCAAATAAATGGCAAATGCTTCAAAAAAGCACTCTGAGGTAAATAAAACTCAAGTTTTAATTCTGAAAAAAATGTATAAGCAGCTTCTATAGAATAATGCTGATACAAAGTAATAATATTTTAAGGGATCCAATTTATATACCAATACAGAGGTTAAATGATATTTTAAGAATGATTTTATAATGCGAGCTTTACATGAAGTAAATGAATCATATTTTCATTATACTAATCAGTGCAAATTCCAAAAAATATTTATGTATAAATAATTCAAGTCAGTGAATGTTCAGTATCTAATACACTTCATCCTCTTATTTTCTCTATAATAACAGCCTTGTGAGGTGAGCTCTCTTTAGATGAAGAAGCCACATTTGGATCATTTACAGCCAAGCTTTGGATCATTTACAGATCATGGATCTTCCTTTTAAAAGAGAGGAAAACCAATAGACTGCTTCTCAATCACACATTCCTATTCCTATTTAAAAAGAAAACTTTCTATCTATCTAGATATTCAGTTTCTTTATTGTTATCTAGCCCAGTATTACAGCACAGATTATTTAGAATTGATGGTAACAAAGGAAACCTATGGATGACTTTTCCCAAATACTTTATGCAGAGATGGAATCCTACGGAAAGTCACATAAAACCGTGACCTGTATGTTGAACATCAGTCTTTCACTATCATTTCTGACTGTGTCTTTTTAACTATTAAGAAATAGCACATTCAAAGCACAATATCATCAACATCAAGAAGGGCAATGGTAATAATTTATTAACAAATTTTATGATAAAGCTACCAAAAAGCCCAAAATAATTCCTGCCATCCATTTGTAAATTATCCACAAAAGCTATCAGAGTATTTGAGTTAACATCCTGACCCAATACTTAATATCATTTGCACAGGAGTCAATCTTTTCCTAATCTTCTTTTTCAGAAACAAAAAAATTGACACTGTTCCATAACTGTAAAATATCAAGTGTCAAGTGCAGGTTTCTTCAGATGGAATGTAATTTTGCTCCCATTTAGCAAGGAAAAACAAATCTATACCACAAGAAAATGATTAACTCCTTTAAACTTCCATCCTGTTCTGTTCTAGTAATTTCATCCATCACAGAAACAAGCCATGTAGGCCTTAAAAGTCTTCACACATGCTAACCACATCCTCAAGATTCAATCATAATAGAATAACTAGTTGCAAGGACTACAAATATTTAAAAAAACATCTCTTTAACTTATCAAAAGAATCCTCAATATAAAATAAATGTTTAAATGAGTCCTAAAGCGTTCATCAAAACATGACAATTTATCTCTAGCACTGTTCAAGCTGAAATGGAAGCAATCATTTCAATTGTTTCCCAAAGAAAATGATACTGCAAGTCACAAACTAAGAAAAAGTTGTTGCATCTTCATTGATCTAAATATATTTTAAAATCAACTGCCTTTATCTCCGTGTATCTTATTTACTCCTAACTGCTATTACTTGATTCTTATCTGCTGATGATTTCCATAATGCCGATTGCAAATGATGTTGTTGTTTGCCTATTATATGTGGCTGAAGCATTATTTATTACTGATCTAGTTGAGTCAGCTTCAGGGAACATATAATAGCAATATCACTTAAACTTATACAGAGCACCATAGTACTTAACATACTCTCTGAAAGGTATACAGTGTCAAGCATATTGCCCACAATAATCTGGATCCTCATTTTACCGACCTCGGAAGGATGGAATCTGAGTGAACTGGTCAGGACTGAATTCCTGGCTGTGGGCAGAGTTAGCCTGCAATACTGCATTTTAACCACTGCGCAACCACAGAATAAGGAAGACACAGCTCACTGAAGAAGCAATGAAGGGGACTAACAGAAGTTCTGGAAAAAAGAGATACACTTGTTATTCATCAGAGATGAGAGAAACAGAGGAAATTGTTATTGTTTTTGTTTCCTGAACATAAAAATGCTGCATATTGTACAAATATAGTTATCTACTCTGCAGTTATAGGGAAGATGGGAATTTCTTGAATAGGCACAGAAAACACTTGATGAGAGATTAATACCAAGAAGTATTTTAGAAAATGGAAGAAAGAGAAATAGAGATGGAAAGATCAAAAAAGTTACATATCTAAGCTTATCAAGATGTTTTACTATCTGGAACTTCAGAACAGATTTCAAGTTTTCATTGTGGGTAAAGTTTCTGGACTTCATTAATAACATAGAGAAGTCTACTGGGATCTGCAAAGAGATGGGAAAGAAATGACAGGTGGTAGTAACACAAGGTTTCCTACTGAGAAGACCAAAGCAGTAAATGGTTTTCCAGACTATCAACAGACTAGTGCCTTCCTGTGGCAAAAATCCAGGATGTGATGTGGGGGGAAAGATTCTTTAAATCCACTAATAAATATCCTTTGTACTGAGAAAGGATGGGGTACAAAGAATCCAGCCAAATAGAACCTTGAAAATGGTAAAAAGTATTATAAAGAAAACTTATCTTAATCTGAACTTTTTTTATTGTAGTTGATAAAAGGAACCCAGGAAATAGTTCCTTGTGCCACAATTCCGCAATTGATAATTCATTCACTGAGAACCTCTTTGAATATCTTTCACTCTGCAAGCCTTGGTCAGGAAGGCCAACTCATTATATCTTGAAATCAGAAATGAATTGTATTCAAAGCACTGAAAAAGCTTTTGAAAATTATGACTTTCCCCAGAAGCAGAGGAACTCTTTACCTTTGATCCAAGAGCACTCAAGAACATGTTACAATCAGAGCTGGGATCATGAAATGTTGCTCCTTATCAAACTTAACAATATATAGACTAGTAATACCACTATCTTTTAGAAACATTCTCATTTATTTCCTTAATTAGCAACTACCTGTTTCAGTGTTGCTAATTAAGGAAATAAATGAGAAGTGTTTCTTTCTACTGTGCATGTTTTTTACGGTGTTGATAATCTGTTGTACTAGAATATAGAAACAGTTTTGATGAAGGCATGGAGAAGCCATTAAGGAGAGGAAATGACAATGTAGTTCTAGGAAAGGTGAAAGAAATCCAAAATAACACTGCCTTTATTCTGTTCAAAATAGATATAAAGAAAATTTAGTCTTCACAAAGATAGAAAAATAGTACACTGCTTAGATGCGAATAACAAGATTCAGGAGAACAATAACAAGCTAGTATAATGGTAAAATGAATTTCAACAGAAACAAAAGAAAAGTCCTACATTTGAGAAATCTAATGTAAGATGAGGGTACAGAATGGAAGGACCATGCTGTAGGCGGTGCAAAAAAAAAGTGTTTTCCCAGGCTGTATCAACAGAACTATAGCATCAAGACTAAAAGAAGTCACACTTCTTAATTCTGTGTTCGTCAGATAATGTACCTCAATATTATATTCTGTTCATGTCCCTGCATTACTGCATTCAGTAAGACATTGAAGCAGAAGGTAAGCAAGATGATACATAGTCCTGAATTTAAAAAAAAATGGTTGAAGGTATTGGGTATGTTTAGCTTGAAAAGAAAATGGGGGGGTGCTATAGATGTCTTGCAAAATCTGAAGGCTTGTTTTGTAGAAAACAGGGCAGAACTATTTGTTCTAGCTCTGCACCAGGAATGAGAGCATAGTAATGTATCTGTAACTTCTATTCAATTCCTGACATTCTAAGATTGCTGTATTTAAAATTCATTTAATACATCTTGATTTATTTGCACATCCTTTTCAACCTCTTACCACAAAAGCTGTATTGGCCTTTTAAAGTGGTTTTTATATTCCTTCTGTGCTTGCCTACTTTTCAAAGGTTATTCACATCATTTCACCTTTTAGTCTAGCATTCAATTTAACTCAGTACTTTTTTCTTTGATTTGTAAATCTTCTAAAACTAAAGAGACTTTTTCTCAACAGTCTATCTTATCCTACCCTGATAAGGCATTGGCAATATGTCATCTCAACATCTTACACAGTTTCTCTCATCTTTTCATCTCTTTATTATCTGTTATTTTCAGAAAACAAATTAATAATTGGCATGTTTTAATAATTTAAAGTTACACCATTAGCTTTTGAAATAAAAGCAAAAGCAATGTAGATTGCCACATGCATATGTATCAATTGTCAAAAGAGATGAACTACATATATTCTTTATACTTAGATTTTGCAATCAGTTCTAAATAATGGTCATCATTACTTTTTCTTTTAAGGTTTCCAAAACCTGTTACGTCATGCAATATGCTTAATAACAAATTTACTATTTCTCTTTTCTACTGGAGTTAGAATAGAAGGGCTAGAATAGAGGGCGAGGTAAAGAGGTCTAGTTTGGAGCTGCTCCATGGGAAGAAGCAGCAAAAGTCATAATCTTGAAGCCTTTACCTGCCAGGTCCCAAGCGAATGCAATTAGACTGGAAAGATTCTTATAAATATGTGTTCTACAAAAAAAACCACTATATTGGCCTACACATGAAATTATATATAACCAGGGGCCAGCAAGGGGGCATTAAGAGGCTGCAGGGGGGCATTCGAGGCACTGGCTCTGCAGGCTCACTCCATTGAGCCCCTTGCATGGCTCTGGTGCAACAGTCAATGGCACCCATGGATCACCTAGGTGAGGCAGAGGAAGAGGGGCTTTGACCACATGTCCAATATCCAGGATCCCTCTCAGCCAAGTCCGCCCCTCTTTGTAGTTGCCGTGCCTGACAGCAATATATTTTTTAATCCAAATGCATTCTCATTGCAGAACTGGCCAAACAATGCACTCATTGCATTCATGCATTTAGTTTAATGTCTATTCTCAATATTACAGGAAATTTACTTACCTATTCTTCTGGGACACTTTGCCCTAAGGATGTTAGTATCATGTCCAAGTTCCCATGACACACAGTGATTTTTGTTCCATAAGCACCTTAATCCTGGTCCAGCAGTTTTACAAAGATCTTCATCTCTGAATGCTTCACAATTGGGAGGTTTGTATACAAGGATGTCATTCAACAAAATGCTTGAAAAGCCTCCAAATATATACATGGATCTATCAAATAAAATAAAATATTATGTTTCTACAAGAATAGATATCAAAGCCATGAATCTGCCTTGTTTACATTCCCTTTTAAAGGTGTATTTGGATATACCTGTATATTTTTACAATTACTTGTCCTAATCAGAGATAGGTAGGCTGTAGCTAATTAATTTATTTTTTAGCCACTTGAACCCATTAAGACCATTTTATGAAACTGAGCAACTAATTGCCAAATAAATTTTAATCTTCAAGTTTAATTTCAGTCTTACTTATACATTTCTTTTTGCAGGGCCTTTCAATCATTATTCTTTATTTGTAACAAACATGTGATCAAATGAGGTACTTTTTAAATTTAAATAAATTAATTACTAATACTAAAAGTATTCATATTTTACAAGTTTTGATTTAAATAGAAACTTAGTATTGGCTTACATGGTAACCAGACAATAATTCATATTATTCATGAATTCTGCATTTCTAAACAATTGATATGTGTACTTTCTTTTAGCCAATATTGAGAAATACATTACCCATTGCTGACAATTGCAGAATGACCAAATCTGTTCACATCCCTATGAAGACTTGGTTTTTGAAGAACTTTCCATTCATCACAAGCTAATAAGAGAAGAGAATGTAATTTGCTGTTACTGGACTTCAGAAATTTTAAGCAGAAATTGCAATTATTATAAAACAATCCAAATCTCTTACATCACAATGAAATTAAGTTCTCAAATAATTTTCTGATTATTAGAAATAATGTAAAAATATAATTTCCTGTTCATAAGCTTTAAGAAAATATGTCAAAATATAACAATTGAATATATTTCTATACAACCTTGATTATTTTAAATATTACATATTCAACACTGTATTAAACTCATTGCAATCTAGTCTCTCCTCTAAGGTAAAAAAATATTATCATTTTACAGCAGACATATGATCTGCAATAAAATGTATGAAGTCTTTGGGAGCTCTCTGAGCTTGGTTGTTTTCAAACATTTCATTATCCAACTAGATAAGGTCATTAGTGCTACGATGGGGTTTGCTCAATGTTTTTATACCCCTGATGATGAACCTTTTCATGTTGCTTGCCAAAAATGTGCTCATGTGCACATGCTCATGATGCAATGCACACGTGACTCCCCCTCCCTCTGCACATGCACACACAACCCCCTGCGCGTGCACTGCATACCTCTGTGCATGCACATGAAACCCCTCTGCATGCCGCATGCCTCTGTGCATGCGCACACATCTCCACGTGTGTCTCTCCCCATGCATGCACAGCACACAATTAGCTGTCTGGCGGGGGGCGCACGCATGCGCAGTGGGTTTCTTCCAGGTGACCTCTCGCATGCCAGCAGAAGCGGCTTTGCGTGCCACTTCTGGAATGCACACCATAGGTTCACCATCACGGTTATATACAGAACTTACTCTATCAGTGTTGCCAAGGCATTGATTAAGGTATTGTTTTCTACTTGTTTGTCTTGTGTTAATTCATGCTTATCTGGATTTTAGGAGGGGGGAAATGGGTGGGGTTGTTTCTTCTTTAGCTTTATTATGTCTTTTGAATGGTCTGTAAATGTGGTTTATCTCCATATGGATGGATAATTTGTCTAAATTCCAAGCTTACAGGAATATCCTAATATTTTTTAATTAGCTTGGTCTAGGATGCTTATTGGTTTCCAGTTGAAATTATGATTGAGTCTGTACATGTGTTGTTTAATTAAGTTTTCATAGTGTGCTGGTCTTCATGGGTCTGCTCTGTCAAATCTTTTGCCTATCTGTCATATAAAGGGGCTGTTACAAACCTTAAACTGTTTGTTGTAGATGACTCTTGTTTTTTGTTCTCTGGCTACTGGATCTTCCAGTTTATTAGGATGTTTTTCTTGGGATTCTATTATCATAGTAATGGTAATATTAAGCAGTAGTGTCATTGGCAATTGTAATTTGCTTTCAATCATGATGATGTGTTTAATATGTTCTATAGTTTATGCAACGATATTGTTATCATTTTCTAAGCATATTTTTCTTGAATCAATATCAATGTATAAATATATATTTCTAGACAGCATTACCTGATGTTAATGTTTAAATTGACATTCATAAAGATGTTCCATATTCTACTGAACTCTATAAAACTATATAATAATCTGATCTGAAACCAATTTCTCATTATGCAATGCAGTATAGACTTCATTATCACTATGTTTGTTATACTGCAACTCCTTTCAGAGCACATTAATAATGTAGCATCTACTTTGGATGTGACATAATTTTTATATATATCCCACTCCTGTATAGACATATGAAAAGCATTGCACTTTTATTTGTCTCTTTAAGCATTCCTATTCAGTTTTAATCTATTTACTTTTTTCATTTCAAGAATGTGAGAATAGAACTGCTTTCTTCTGAAATGTTTTCTATACATAACTTTATGCATGCTGACACTGTATTGATACTCTAGTTGGTTGCTGCAGAAATGCTGTTTTTAAGCTGCAATAACATTTCTACTTTGCCCTTTAAGATTTGCATTAGCGATTTTGCCATTGCACAAGCAATTCTAAACTTTACAGTACGCAAAGTCAAATTGCCTTTTTGCAATTGTTTCATCACTATATTTTTAGAATTCCATTCTTCATCATATCATCTACACCACAGAATAAAAACTTTGCTTCCTGAAATAGTAGCTTATTTATGGATTTAGCTTGTCATTCCTTGCTTTCATGTGCTTCAATGTGCTTCAAACTTTGCAAATAATACTGTATTTCATTTATCCATAATATGTCAGCGACCAAAAATATCACTGTGACCAGTTTTCTGTCATATTTCCAGTATCAAGTAAATGATCCAGTATAGCTGAATCTTTCTGGTATTATTGGTGTTTAGAATCCTTTTGACACCATCCAGTTTAAACTTTCCCTGAACCATTAATATATATTTTCTGATGATTCTATTAGCAGTAATTGGAACTGGAATTTCATATCTTCCATTATCCTAAGTAAATAAGAAATTCCAAATAAAGCTGTAAAAATCTCTTGAAAGAATTATTTGTTCTAATGATTTCCATGAATGAAATACCAATACTTATAGCACAATTCCAACAGATTTAGCATTTCTCTGAGATTGTTTGCATATTTGGTCAGGTTACTTTACATTTTACTGGAATATCCACATTTTCACTTGAAATAAAACGTAAAATAGAATGCTGGAAAAGAAGGGGGAGAAACAAAACTGAGTCCTAAGAAACAAACCCATCAATAACTTAATTTGATTTCCACAAGTATAAAATGAGATAGAGAGAAATTCTGACAGGTTTTCAAAATTTTGTCACTGTAGCCCATAACATAAAGAAATAGTGATTGTCCTTGACTTATGACCACAGATGAATCCAAAATTTGCATTGCTAAGCACAACAGTTAAGTAATTTTTGCTCCATTATACGACCTGTCTTCTCACACCTATTAAGTGAATCACTGTAATTGTTAAGTTAGTAATAAGGTTGGTTAAAATTTAACCATGAATCTGTCTTCCCCATTGACTTTACTTGTCAGTAGGTTGCAAAAGTAATCCCATGATCCTGGGACAATGCAATCATCATAAATACATGCCAGCTGTCAATTATCTGAATTTTGATCATGCAACCTTGGGAATATTGCAACAGTCATAAGTGTGAAAAACTATCATGTCACTTGTTTCAGTGTCACTGTAACTTTGAACAGTCACTAAACAAATGACTGTAAGTCAAGGACTACCTGAATATGTGAAATCTCTGGAGAATTTGTTTTTTAGTCTAACTCTTTGAAGCAGAGAAGTGTTAGTCCTTCAACAGTTGTTTCATCTTCCCTATTGTATATTAGACAAAGTCAAGAATGGATTTTTCATTTCTCAGAATCTTTACTCCCTTAACAGTTCATTCATTCCTTCACCAATTTAATCTCTACATTTCTTTACATCAGGGGTCCTAACCTCAGATCTATGGTCCATTGGGAACTCAGCTGTGCAAGTAGCAGGCTATCATGATAAAAAGCTGCATTTGTGCAAGCAGCACACACAAAATCATTCCATCTTGTCCCGTCTCCCCCACCCTGTTGCTGCCAGTCCGCAAGCCAGAAAGGTGGGGGGCTGCTGCTTAATATCATTAGAGTTGCATCAAGAGGACATGGCCACCTTGACATTTCAAAAATAATACTTCATCCACAGCATTGTTGAAAATGTAGTTCTGTCCCTAATCTTTTTCATAGTTCTATTTTTCAGCATGCATGGAAATCTATTTGTGTTACATTCTCAGCTTAATGTTTTCATTCTTACTAATACTTTATCAAAAGAAATATCTTGAAAATAGAAGCTGCATTATTAACAGCTCTCCTAAATATATTAACTGATTACATATAGAAAGTAAACTTCACCAGAATCATGTATTAATCTTTCAGGTTCAAAAATATAACATAGAATCTTCATAGGTGCCAAAAAACAGCCATGACTACTATGATCTTGATAATGCATTATTTTGCTGCTAGTGGTTAATCATCAATGAGGAATTTCAAAAATGTTTGGCAGAAAGGTACTTGAAGGAAACGCCTTTTTTAAAAAATCACAAAAGAAGAGTATTATAATAAAATTGTGAAAGTATACCAATCAAAGTGGAACAAGGGAAGAATGATGCTAACAATAATGCATATTTTTCATATTTGGTTTACAAGGCACTTGATAAAATAACACTATAGACTGGTAAATATAAAATGACTAAATAATTATGGAGTATATTTCAGATATACATTTCTCATGGGAACAATATAAGGAATAAATATCTCAGCAGCTTCTCAATTATTTGATAAATTCAATTCAATTTCTTATAATTCACTTGTCTCAGGCTGCTTACTAAAAGTATTTGAACATCTAAATGTACAAGAAGAGAAGCCTGTAGCTAAAAGACATGCATGCCATTTATTGTAATTTGGTCAAGGATAGAGCAAATCTGGGTCTTTGTTCTTTTACCCCTGGGAAAGTGGGCTTTAGTTCTGAAGAAAAATCATTATTAAAAGCTAAGTTTAAGATAAGGAACCCTTGCAGCCTGTAGATATAACTTCTTTTTTGCCCGTGTTATTTGTCAAACTGGCAGGTCTTTTCAATACACTATAGAAAGAAAAAGAATCATGTTACAAATAGGCTTTCTTATCTTCTTTAGTCTTCTCAGTAATGGCTAAACACCGAACAAACTTCTGAGCTAAAAAGACATTTTGCTAGTTTTTCAAAATGCCTAAAATAGATTTTTTAAATGAAATATATATTCATTCATTATGAAATATAACTATCTCAAAGGATAATGTATACCATACTTAACAGTTTTACTTTGTCCTTGCTTGGAGTAAACAGTGGAGACACATAAATTATACCAAAGACAGACATTTATAATTAAATATATCATAACAAAAGCATTTGAGATATAAAAGGGTTGGTAAGTTTGGCTCTAGCATCATTGATCAAAGTGACTTCAGAGATACCCAACTGTTCACAAATACACATAATCCTAAATGCTATTTATACAGAAATTGTATTAGACTGAAACACCATGAACATACATTTCAAGAGCTAAATTTCACTGAAAATAAGAACAAAAACAACAAAAACATTTGTTTCATTGCAACCAGCCAGCCTTATTCAGATAAGGGAAGCATTTATGGTTTCAAATGACATAATAAAAAAACAACTAAATAAAATACTAAAATTTGAGATAATATATGGAATCTTTGACTCTATTCAAATAAATTGAAGAAAAAATATTATTTTAATTACCTTTCTCAGTAAAAAATGAAATTAGGTCTCCAACAAGCAACATATTTAAATTGCAGGCATAACATTGATATTTCAGAATAGTGTGTTAAGCACTCCCAAAAGAAATGTTTAGTTTTGCTAACTGAATGAATGATGGGTTTTTTTTTGCTATTGAACCTGTTTAAAGATATACTTTCAGATCTTTCATGTAAAGAAGCTGTGATAGCTTGGCAGATGTATTTGATATTTGATGTGTGATTTGACTTGTTCAATATTGTTGTGAGATGAATCAATATAATGACATACAATAATGATGATGGTGAATCTCCTTGAAAGATTCCTCTCTCCTGACATTAGTTTCTCTCAAACCATCACAATTGACCTGGTCAATAACTGTGTCCATTGTGTCATTTCTCTTTGCACAAAAGCTTCATATGTTTCTACTGACTTGTTATTTGTAGGCACTTGTTTATCTAACCATGGCAAGGAGTCAAATGTCTTCTTGTAATCAAACCAAACTACATTAAAGTTGGTCTTCCTTTTCTTGACGTTTTTCAAAATGATGTCAGTTAGTTTATATTGTTTTACTTTGCTATTTGAGGAGTTTCATTTTGGTCAGGTGGAAAGAGTTTGTTTTCAACAATAGCATATCATTATTTCTTTGTTTTCTATATTTGTATATTTGTAACTTGTAAACAACTTTTCTTCCAATAGTCATAGTCCTACAGCTACTGGCTTGAACACCAGATGGGATAGGACACCAACACCTAGCACGTTCTCTGTTGATGCAGGTGACAATCGATCCAATAGTGATTTCTGTAAATTACATCTCACGTACTGTTTACAGGAAAGAGAGTTTTCTGGATTCGCTGATGAGCCTTAATTATTATTGTTGAAATCATAGGAGTAGCTGTCTTCTTCATCAGAGTACACAAAATCTACTACCACTTCTGGATAGTCCTTCATTGAGAGATTATTATTAATTTCCAATGCAATAAAATATTGCTAACTTTTGTTTGTATTGTGGGCATTTTTCATCAGATTGTCAAACAAGATCTAGTATAAAGGTTAAGAATCACTGCTATGAAGAAATACATTTCAAAAATATCCCTAAACCATTTTCTTTAACCTGGAACATACCACTATTAAGCATTAATGCAGTATGTGAAACATCACCCATAACCCTAATATTGAGTCTTGCCCCTCAAGTCAACTCTCATATATCACTGAATATACTGTGGTTCAGTCCTTTTACATTTAGCATTTGTATAATAAGCTAAGCATTTATAAATTCAACAAAGTATCCTCTACTTAAGTGTTTTAGTTTAACTACAGCATTCTAATTACTGTAAAAGTAAAAGACCTGTAAAAGTCATAAATTCAAAGATTGATACCAACTTAATTTTTCATTAATATTATAACAACAAACAGTCACTGCACAAGACTACCACTAAATGTGAACTACCTGTAGTGTCAAAGAAAGAGCTTTACATTCAAAACTTTCTAGGTTCTAGTTTTCTGGGGAAATATTGGACATGTGATCTTGGTGAATGATTCCTCCCAGAGAAAGGCTAGTGATCGAAACTTCTGTTGGTCATAAAGAATATAAATTATTAATAAAATGTGTATACGTCTAATGTTCTCTTAATTATTCCAGCTTTTTAATTAAGTAGATATTATAGACTCTGCTTTCTTTTGATATATGCTCATATAGAAATTGAAAATTTCCTTTTCCATTATGCTTAGGTTCAAGAGATATTTGAAAAAAGTATTTTTAATTTAAGCTTCAGGAATAGCACAGAAGATTAAACTCACATGTAATTAATCTTCACACAAATATTAAAATTAGACAGAAATTACATCTGTTTCATTTATATTATATCAGATTAATAATGCATGGGAAATGAGACTGCTAAAATTATGGATAATATGTTAAGTGTTTTAATTATTTAGGAAAAGAAATTATGTAGCTTTATAATTTAGAATCAAAGCAGACTGTAATTTTTATGTTTAAAAATAACAATCAGTTTCTTCAGTCCTAGGCTTACATTCAGGATGTTTTCACTTCATACACACAGTTGATTATAATTTTTACATTACACGACAAGAAAATATAACCATTAAAGAAGATCTATTGAAGGAAATCACAGACCCTACACATTTTAATTTAATGCTACAAATAAAAATTATTGCCTTTAAGCTATTGCTATGTATTACTATATTAAATTATTAAAGAACTCTGTAATAAAATTGTAGTCATTGATATACAGTAACTACTAATATAATTTATACCATTAAAAGAAAGAAGTAAATGTACTGGTTAAATGTTGCACATTTTGTGGAGGTTATGATTTGTGAGGATTGAGTATAGAATGAAGAAAATATTTATTAAACCATACATACTTACATACTTACATACATACCTACATATTTCCTATTTGTTATAATTTCAGAAAAGTTATTATTTTTATCACATATTATACCAATAGCAAAAGTACTTAGACTTATATACCGCTTTATAATGCTTTACAGCACTCTCTAAGTGGTTTTACAGAGTCAGCATATTGCCCCCAACAATCTGGGTCCTCATTTAACCCACCTCAATCATATCAAATCATAACTCTCTATTAAAGTAGAACATATGGAATATCAAAAACATTCCCTCTATGAATATTCACCATTTAGAGATCTAGCCATAAAGATAGATAGATAGATAGATAGATAGATAGATAGATAGATAGATAGATAGATAGATAGATAGATAGATAGATAGATAGATTTTCTTAAGTTTTCGTGGGTATTTATATGTATGGTATTCAGCTTTGTTCAGGTATTTTCCCACCTCATTGTAGTTTTGCTTTTAAAGTTGTAGCAATGTTTCTGCAGAATCTCATCTGCCATCATCAAGCTTCTGTATTGTGTTCATCAGACGAACACAATACAGAAGCCTGATGATGGCAGATGAGATTCCACCGAAACGTTGCTACAACTTTAAAAGCACAACTATAATGACGTGGGAAAATACTCGAACAAAGTTGAATACCATTCATATATATAACTTGCATGTCCCATCTTACGACATTTTAGTTTATTCTTTAATTGTGTTAAAGTATTTTACAAAGATTAATTGTATTTAAATATGTAAATACATGCTGACTTTTTATGCCTAAAAAATATTATTATATTAAGAATTATAGATTTAAAATGGAGGACAAAAAGACTGTTCACTCTATAAATCTATCCCTCTGACAAAGGGCCTGAAATTGCCTTTTCAGTAATGTGGATTTGCTTTGGTTGTAGCCTGTCTGATGCCATCTTTTGTTCTTTGTCTTATGATTGTATTATTGTTCTCTGTCCCCTTTTATCTGTGAATTGCTCAGTGTCTCTGGGAGTTCAGCAATGTAAAATAATGAATGAATGAATGAATGAATGAATGAATGAATGCTAAATCGAGACCTTTGAATATTGTACAAAGAAAAGAAATTTGCGATCAGAAGCATTTCAATTTTCTATCTACTGGTCAAACATAGGATTAACATGATAAAAATGTGGCTTGTCTTAGAATAAAAATAGAGTTATAAATATTCATATTTATGAAATGAAGAACTTTTATAGAGCAGGTTATTGTATACATACTGAATTATAATTTTGTTATAAGTTATATACTATATTCTATATAGTATATATTGAATTTGGAGTTTCAACCTTTCAAACATTTACTCTTATACCTACCAATGTCATAGGCCAGGAAATCAGCGGAAAAACACTTTGCACCATTACTTAATGATGTATCGTTATGAGTGTTTCCACCAAAAATTAACATCGCTCCATTCATCAAAACAGCCGAGTGGAGATATCTTGCAAAGCCACTCTCTTTTAAAATTGTCCTGTTGAGAAAAAAGGAGTATATAAGGTATCAAAAGGAGTCAAGGTGATCTGTGTGGAATAACTATAAAGTAAACAATATTTATTTAGACATAGTGCTAGCAATCACATCTGTTTAAATGCACAGAAAAACAAATTTCAATAACTATATTATGGATCGTCTTGAAACAGACCAGGAAATAATAAGCTGCAACCATTCTTTTCTTTAAATTTCTTGTTATCTTGGGGACTTTTGAAGTTAAAATATAAAATATAATAAATTTATATTAAAATATAAAATAAAATATAACAGCTGACTTTTTTTTGCAGATCCAATATTTTCTCTATAATTTTAAGGACTCTTTCAAGCAATTTTTACACATCTGAATCCATAAACATAACTTTGGATGGTGATATTTGATAACTTTTCTAACATCAACCCTGAGCGAACATAAAGAGGAGCTTAAGGCCCAAAAATCACAATTGCCAGTGAATCTTTTCTGCCTATGCTGTTTTCCAATGCAGTTGTAAAATAATGCCTATTCTAAAATCTGTTAAGGAATATTGTTCCTAATCCCATGACCTCCAGTTATAACAGTACAAAAAAGCCTTTTATAGCTTACTTTCTGATAGTAGTATCATGCTTACAAGATAATAGGTATAAGTAAAAACATAGTTATGAATACATGGATACATATAAGAAAATAAATAAATAAATAAATAAAAGAAACAATAGGACAGGGAGGGTAGGCACATTGGTACACTTATGCACGCCCCCTACAGGCCTCTTAGGAAAGGGGTGAGGTCAATTGTAGACAGTCTAAGGTTAAAGTTTTTGGGGTTTGGGAAGAAACCACAGAGTCAGGTAGAGTATTCCAGACATTGACCACTCTGTTGCTGAAATCGTATTTCCTGCAATCAAGTTTGGTGCAATTAACCTTGAGTTTGTATCTATTGTTTGCTCTTGTGTTGTTATGGTTGAAGCTGAAGTATTCATTGACAGGTAGGACATTGCAATGTATGATTTTAAATACTATACTTAGATCGGACTGAAGGCTGTGTAGTTCTAGATTTTCTAGGTCTAGAATTTCGAGTCTGGTGGCATAAGGTATTCTGCAATGAGTAGAGGAGTGGAGAACACTTGTGAAATATTTCTGGACTTTCTCAACTGTGTTAATATCAGATACGTAATGTGGGTTCCAGACTGATGAGCTGTATTCAAGTATTGGTCTAGCAAATGTTTTGTATGCTCTAGCTATTAGTGTAATATTACCAGAGAAAAAGCTACATAAGATTAGGTTAATAACTCTTAATGTTAAATTAATCTTAACTCTTAATGTTAAATTGATCGAAGATGATTCCCTGTTCACTGTTTTCTGTATCTACCCCATACACTCCTCTGTATCTACCCCATGTGAACTGATATTTCTCACAATTCTGTCCAAGAGATCAGGGAGAGTTAAGTTCCATACTGTAGAATGATTTTGTTACTATTAATACATATATCTGAAATATCTGGTCCTCTGGACAGTGTGATAACATTGAGAATATGAGAGTTGATGTTTAACAAAATTCAAAATATTTAGCAATATCAACTATTATGTCAGAAAAGAAAACAAGTTGAATCCTAGTTGTAGAATATCAATAGCACTTAAGACTTATATGCCACTTCTTAATGCTCTACAGCCCTCTCTAAGAGATATATAGAGTCAGCATATTGCTCCCCAACAATCTGGGACCTTATTTTACTGACCCCGGAAGGATGAAAGGCTGAGTCAATGCTACTGTTTTGTTTTATTGAGTAAAGGTAAATTTCACATTTCGGTATAAAACTTAAGCACTCATATAATATTCAATCAGTTAACAAAATGTATGAGAATATATATACATATACTATAAATACACACACACACAAACACGGACACATATCCATACATATATAAAAAAGAACATAATTTTACCATGTTCTAGTATTAACTTCATATTTGTAAAGATCATCAACTAATCCATATTTATTACTGGGCAATGCTTTGTAGCCTCCATGAACATATACAGACTTTGTTGTATCATCATAGACACTGGTATGGCCATATCCACCTTGTACTATTGCACCTTTTGCTTCTGGTACAAGCCAAGAATTTGATCCTAAGATATAAAAGAACAATAATTAATGAAACTGTAATATAAATTTATTCCTAATTTACTAATTCCTTTATTATAATCAATATTCGTAGAAAGCTAGAAATCCATTTTATATGTTATTGCTTATATTTCATTCCCAAAGTTAAGCCTAACTTGTTGAAAGTTGATATACAAAAGTATATACAATATCAAGTTATGCTGTGTGGGTGTTTTTCTATCTCTATGGCTTCTCTGATTATTCTGTTACCACGAACCTGAAGCCAAACAGCAGGATCGCAGCTCACCATATGCATATGTATATATATATTCACCCATACATATGTGTGTGTGTGTGTACATAACTCACTCTGCATTTTGAATATATAGTAGAAAGAGGAAACTTGAGAGTTCACAAGATTGATAATATATGGAACAAAACTGTGAGTGAATCTGGACAGATAAGGTGTCATTACAAAGAAATGCATGTCATGATATGTATGCATAAGTCACATTTCTTTGGTTATGGCCTAATCTCCTTTCCAAATCAGCCAGAATAGCTTTTGAAACAAGAAAAATTAGAAATTTTATCATGTCTTAAAATGTTCATTTAGTACAGGGATTTCAAACTCAAGGCCTGGTTGGTTGGATGTGGTTGGCTTGCGGAGCTGTTCCGGTCTACCCACGTCTCTTCAGCCTAGTCTACTCACGTCACTTTGGCCCAGTCTACCCAATGCAGAGGAAAGATCAGGCCAGTGAAGCTTCAGCCAGGTCTACCAATGCAGAGAGGAAAGATCAGGCCAATGAAGCTTCATTCCAGTTTACCCAATTACACCAGCGTAGCTTTGGCCCTGTCTACTCAATGCAAAGAGCAAACATGGCAGCAGTTTGGGGAGTGGCATCAAGCTGGCCATACCCACCTTGTCTCCCAGCCCTCAGTGGTCAACCTCAGCCCTGATGTTACCCTCAATGAAATTGAGTTTGACACCCCTGATTTACGAAGTTTACGTGCTCTTTATAATTAGAAAAAGAAACTAATATTAAAACTTTTCCAGATTCACTTCTATGTAAACAAGTTTAGGAATCTGTGTTAAGAAATATCAAACATACAATCCATCTTTATTATCACTGTTGTCCTCTATTTTTGTTTTGTGCAATAAACAATGATCATTGACATTTTGTGTCTTAATGACAAATTAATAAGCTAATTTATTTTTCAATCAGACTAAAGACTCAAGGCACTGCTCACTTTTTCAGCTAAATTAAATATACACTTCAAAAATGTGTTTACTGTTCTTCAAGTGTCAAGTACCTTTGGCTATCATGTTAAAGCAAATGAGCTTTCTTTCACCTTCTCTGACTATTGTGAAAACAATGGCATTCATGGGCCATCTATGAATCTCAGAAGTTCTCGGTAGGAGAACTATATGGTTATTTTTATTAACTTGCACCATAAAGTGTTTCTGGACAAATCCACAAGGAAATTTATTTTCCTTTGGTTTAGTAAGACTACATACATTGTTTAAGAGTCTCAGTGTGAGTCTTCGGAAAATACAGAGAATATTATTACTTTTCTTTAGCAGAAGAAACACGGTGTTTTAGTATCTTTAGAAAATTTTGAAAAACAATTTCAACTGTACCTACTTGTTTCAATTAGTAACTGTTATGGTGTATGCTCTAAACATCAAGAGCTTCTTTAGATTTTTAAAAAAGTATTGGCTTTAAACAAACACTGTCCTCATCATTTCCTAATGAAAGCAATATGGTTCTCATGGAAACTTTGCCAAAATGTCTCAAATAAAAAATAAATTAGAGAAATGTAAGGATGCTTAAGTTTAATTTATTTTTGCAATATACTCCACAACTCTTCTTCAGTTTCATCCTTGTAGGGTATCTAAATCAAAGTGGTAATTGTGTTATTGTGTATATTGCTTTGTCCTGTTGAGTTAAATCTGTTTAAAGTACATGGATCTTGCTTTACCTGAACAATTGGTGTTTGAAAATCAGGGTAATAAGAAGATTAAGGCCACTATTGAAGCCACGGGCTTTTACAAAACCAGAGGAAGGGATTTGGATGTTTACTATCCAAGTCATTGCCCAGTATAGGAATCCAAAGACAATCTATATAAATGACTGTCTAACTTTACTTGATGTTCCAATGAAGGCGAACTCATGACTCTAAGAGGTAGATTGTTCCACTGTTTAATAGCTCTTACAGACAGGAAATTACTCTTGATTTCAAATCTAAATCTCTCTCTGCAAAGCTCCCATTCATCATTTTTTATCTAACCATTTTCATGTCACTGCCTTCAAATATTGGGGACTGCTAACTCTCTCCTAGCTTAGTCTTCTTTAAACTAACCAACCCCAGTTCCTTTAACCATTATTCATAGGACTTTGTCTCCAAGTCTCTCACTATCTCTGTAGTCTTGTTTCTGGTCTTTCCAGAACCCTTTCTTGTAAAATAGTGACAAAAATTTGAAGAGTAGTCTGACTGGTATAGCATAACACAACTATCACCTTCCATGATCTCATAAATATATTTCTATCGATACAGCCAAAGATATCAATGATGTTTTTAAAATATGTAGCACCCTGTTGGCTGAGCTTCCAACTCAGTTATTTGTCTACGAGGAAATCTAAAATTCTTTCTGCCTTTCTAGGACTTTCCCAGATAATTATGCCAATCTCATTGGTCTGCAGCTGACTGAGTCCACTTTTCTCCTGTTTTCTTAAAGACCAAAAAAAATAGCTCTTCTTCAATTTTATGGCTCTTCCCTATACTCTAGGATTTCCCAAAGATTATGATAAATCACATCTGCCAGCTCCTTAACACCATGGAATATAATTTGTTGGTACAAATAGGATTATTTGTGTGCCCATGGATCAGGCCTGTTAAGTATCATGTCATTTTATTTAGTTTACTATTTTGATTACAACTTGCAATTCAGAGTGCTTTAGCCTTATATAGTTTAGGATCTATGTAACAAAAACAAAAGCCTAATAAGAATCTCTACGTATTGGTACAGGATGGCAGGAAGCCATATCTAAGTATATATACTCTTTGGTGTTTTCTACTTATGGAATATCTGATCACTGGAGGCAAGTCCCACCACTCATGGTCTTCTAGAAAGAAAATCTGGCTCTATAGGAAAATCTGTGTATAGTCGTCTATTGAGAGATACACAGTGCCATGAATGAATGTTGCATGGGGATACTTTTTTTTTATTCGTACAAGTATTCTTTACTCAATTCTTTATTCTAATTCTTTGTTCTATTTAACTTGGGAAAGTCTCAACTATCAAGTTCAATTAACGCAGCGCAGAACTCAAATAATTTTATGAAAGAAAACATAAAAAGTTATACTATTAAGATAAGTGGTAAAACTTCCAGTTCAAAACTGTAACACAATAAATAGTGGGATTTAAAAATAAGAGCATGATTCCTGTTTAAAGATTTTCGTTTTCTTAACAGGATCAAACTGTCATACCGAAACAATATCTATTACTATTTAGAGTTTTCCAATCTGCTTTCTATGTTGCTTCATTCCAAAACTCAGTTTGTACTGAGTCACCATCTGGAATTTTAAAGTTTAAAATCATCCAACTGCTGTAGGTCTAGAGATAAATCCTGTACAGGAATTCAGGAAAACAAAGCACAAAATGCATTAAACCTTAATGGAATAAAACTACAGAAATAAAATGAAACATAAAAATGATCAACCTCAAAAAATAAACTACGAAGTAGAGACAAGATTCTGTAAACTAAACCTTTGTAAAACAAATGAATGCTTACAAAAAGATCCAATGGCACTGGTAATAAAAGAACTCCTAGCCACAATTCTTATAAAACTCTACTTTCCTATATTCGTGTAATTAATATTTGATGCTGACAATCTATTATCATTGTAAAGAAATATACACAGTTGACGTTAATCCTGAATAATAATAACTGATAACTATGTAATTTTTTTGCCACTACTAATAGTTTAAAGCCATGAACTGAATTTTATTAAAATGTGCTTTGGAGTAGAATCTATTTTACAAATTGTTTACTAATACATATATTCTATAATATTTTAAAGGAAGTTAAAAAGCGAAATCCTAGATTTCAACTTTAGTCCCAGTAATAAACTATTCAGTAGACAATGACATTTTCATTTCTATTATTAAATGAAGCAGAAGCTAATTTAGCCAACTATGTATCTTCCATATAATGCTGCTTGGAATTCCTCCAAGGACACTACACTTTGCAATATAATTTTAGCAATGTTAACTATTAATGAACACTATAGTACCACAGTAACAAGTTACTTGTGGCATGATTTTCACAATGTTCTTATTTTCTCAGTATTTAGCAATGCAAGTTAGAACTATGCATGGTCTTCAGAAGAAGTATTTCACGTTGTATGTAAATGAAGACCTCTCTACTATTCATTAAAGCAGTCCAACTTTTCATAGGTTTCTGTATAAGTTTGAAAAAATCCTATTGTTTTAAGAGCTATATTAACTTTAATTAGTAGTTTTGATAAATATTTTTTCCAAGCTCACCCTAAAGCCTGAAAAAAAGCCAGATTGCATTAATGAACAACAGAGAGGTACTAAAATTAAGTATAGCACATTAAAAACTGTATATCTTCAGCCTTTGAGTTCAACTCTCCCTGGCATGGAAGAATTGATTGGTCCAATATTTGTTCTTGACTTTTTCAAGTACAGAATTCCAGTGGGAATGTTAGACTTGTACTCCCAAAAATATGTATCTAATATTAGCATTATTGAAAATTGTACACCTCACTAGTATTAACAATAGACATTGTGCATCATATTTTCACTTAATAATACAATTTATCATTTAACAAACACAGCAAAATTTATCTCAGAAATATTACTAACGGCTTATACTACACTTGAAAATCACTGCAAATAATGCTATGAGTTTTAGTATTCATAGTTGGATGGGCTATAAGACCTATAAAAAGAAAATAAAAAGAAGCTGTGTTTGCCACATCTGTGTATTACATTAAAAGTGCAGCAAGAAGTTATTGTAGTTTTTTTTTCTTTTAACAACTAAGAAATCAGTTGTTATTTCCACAGTATTAAGGCTTCCTTTACCATCTACAGTATAAGCAATCATTTCCCCAATTTACCACAAATGGGCATGACTAGAAACATTTTTTTTTCAGTTCCATAAATTGGAGAAAGGGGAATTATCTTAAATCTACAGCTGAGAAGGAATAATCTCTTTGCACAGACAAGCATCTCAGTGCAAATATCACAATTTTATTTATTTTCTCACATACGCAAACCATGAAGATGGAGATTCATGGCTGCAGTCTATGTCTTTAACCTAATATGCAGTTTGTCTTTAAAAGCATGATAAATACATATCGCAGATGTTATTCTTGATGGACAAAGTGAATTTTCATATTCAGAGATAATACCCAGGTGAATAACAGATGCTGGAAGAACAACACTAGAACCATTAGAACCACTAGAAACATACCATTATCATGGTATGTTTATGAACACTCCAAAGACATTTAATTTAGCCACTGGGGGAAGCAAGAGACTCAATTATATGAAACTCTGGTCTGTTTTATCAGGAATCTTCTGATGTTGCTTTTTTCCAATAATTTACTTTGTTAGATCTTATTTATTTATTTATTTAATTTTGACTCAGCTTAATTACAAACTGCAGAATGCATTTATTGTTGTTCCTTATTCTTATTTCTGAAATTAGGACACTACAGCATTTGGCAATGACTGGGAATAGAAAAGAAAATACAGCTAATGAATAGACGATTACTAGTATTTAGTCCATTTCATTGTTATAAAAATATAGTAATGGAAGTTTAAATTATAGTTATCGATACTGGCTTCTGTCATGTTCCTGCTTACTTAAAAATGAATCACGTATATCTCATTGGGATGAAAACTGCAGCTATCAATTAGATTTGAAAGAGTCCTATGCACAACTTTAAAAAATGATAAATAGCACAGAACTTTATAAAGAAATACAATTCTTTGTGTATGTATTATATAATACAGAAGAATGCACTTCAGTATTGTTACAACTAAAAAATGTTGTCTAGAAAAAATACCCAGTAAATTACTGATTTTTTTTTTAAGCTCAGAAGTGAGCAAAATTGGAACAGTAGTGCATCCTGCTGGATTGTTGTGAAACTGCAGAGTTCAAAATTGTATGTTATTAATTATTCATAAAAGCACAATTTATATCTTCAAAAATCACTTTAAATGATATTAAAATAAAGGATGAAAACTGAATAATTTATTTGAAAGTTAAGGAGATGGGATCAAGTATGCTAATATCAGTCGTATTAAGCATATCTTTCCAAAAATAGATTGAATGCAGGATTTTCCATGACTTGCATAGTATTTACTTTTAAGGCTGAGAGGGTTTAATTCTGAGAGGGTTTTTTTTTCCAAAATTCTCTTCTTAAAGTGCCTGCTTATATATTATTCACAGAGGTTAATTCTAAGCTACTTTGTGAAAAGCTACTTCATTTTACATCAAAAATATCCTTTTCATGTAATTTCTAAAATTAACATTTCAATCTATATCACAATTAGTTATGTGTAATTGTTTAAAAATGTATAAAATATGCAACTTTGTGCTATAATCTAGAAGTGAATAGAAGTTAAACTCATCTATACATTAGTATTTATTTATTAAAATTATATGCTGATTACCCTCATTACTGTATTTCCCATACTAGAATATCCAAACTGAATTATGTCCGTCTGTGATAGATTAAAAAAATATCAGGTGGTAAGTATAAGTATAGTTTATCTCTTATTCTCCCTTGTCTCAGTTCACATCCTGAAGTTTTAATAAAGCAATTCAAAAAATGAAAAGGTAACTTACTGATGTAATACTCTTGAATGCTGCTTGAATAGCCATATATTACAGAGTAACCAAAAATCACAAGCATGATAACATCCCTACTGTCAAGTTCCACTATGTGTGCTGAGTGACCTTCGACTGCATATTGCTGGCCATGAACAAGCACTGCCGGAATTCGAAGGCTCCAGGTCTGACTTGGTATGTTGAAAATCCATAATTCATCAGTGACATTACCAGTATTTGTTTCAATTTTGCCTCCATACATGTAAATGTCATCCTATTTTAAAGAAGGGGAAATGATCGTTAGTTAAACTTCAAATAAAAATAAAAAACGCACAATTATAAATGTTGAGCTGTAGTTATTTCCACATTGGAAATAACATGGGCATATAATATTAGTTTATACTACATTCTTATACTACAGGATCTTATTTCTTTGAATTGGGGAGGGGGAACCTTCCTTTTTTCACCAAGAATTTACTATACTAAAGACAAGGTATATTGACCAATGAGCAGTGACAAATTTAACTGCTTTTTAAAAACTTTTTCCAAATTTATGGCATATAACCATAAATTACAAATGAACCTTGATGCAGTTACCATTGTAAATACTTTCTAGCAATTGGTATGTCTGAATTTTAGAGTAGATTATTGGTTCTGCAAATATTGTAATATTACCGCAGCTGCATAATACCACATCTCAATATTCTACTTTTTTCCTAGCCATTTTTCCCCGCCTTACCTCTCTGAGTTTCAACTATTGTTCAGTTCCAGAAAAGCACGTGCTCACCAAACCGGTTGTTACACCGGTTGAATTGCACCCCTGCTCAATGCATATTACAATCATTGCAAAATATTTTAGTAAATTAAAAATAAGTTTGGTACCACCATAAATGGATGTTCTCTACAAGGCACTCTAAAATGTTCCCATTACTCTTTTAAAGTCATGTCCTGACATCTACTTCTGTTCAATCTCTATAATGCCAACAGTAGTAACATATAAAGGAAGAGGTAGCGGTTGCTTACCAACTACTCCTTCAGTTGAATTGCAAAGTTACAAAGTGGTGAAAAATAACTTCAGGCTAAAATAACTTTAGTTAGGACCATTTACTACTTTTGCCACATCCCTTAATGATCTGTGCGGGGTTTTTTTTCTTTTTTTTGTCCTTTTGCAAAGGAGAAAGATGACAGAGAAGAGATTCAAAGGAAATAAGGAGTATGCTGTTCGAGACTTTGAAAGCAATGTAGTTGTGTGGCAGCCTGGGGTAGTAAACAGGTACGATCACAATTGAGGCCAACATTTTTGCTGCTAAGTAAAACATTTTTAAGTGAATTTTTCCCCATTTTACAACTTTTCTTGCCAAAATTCCTAAGTGAATCATTGCAGCTGTTAAGTTAGTAACATGACTGTTAAGTAAATCTGGCTTTGCTTGTCAGAAGATCTAAAAAGGGGATCACATAACCATAGGACACTGCAATCATCATAAATATGAGTCAGTTGTCAATCACCCGAATTTTTATCATGTGACCATGGGAATGCTGCAACAGTCATAAGTGTGAAAAATGGTCATAAGTCACTTTTTTCAGTGGCATTGTAATTTCAAACGGTCATTAAATGAACTTCCGTAAATCACGGTTTACCTATACTCAAAGATTCCTAAAAGGAGATGAGTGGTTAGGAAGCAAAACAAAAGCCAAAGGTGTTAAACTATTATATCTTTCCAGTTGGAAAGCATAGTTGCAACCCTATGGTTTCCACACAGCAACCATCTCACTTAGGGGCACAGTCCTTATTCCAATTTGGTTTGTTAAATGAGGACTACCTGTAGTTTCATTTTAGTATCAATACATTACAATTTGAATATCTTCTGTCAAATACAATTGAATGCATTCAGATTTACTTTACTCTATAAACATTGGTGGATCAACCTGTAAAAATTATGATAAGAGCATCTTTACTAATAATCCTTTCTTCCTATACTATCCTTTTCTTTTCACATCTGAAAATGCTTACGGCTAATAGTCTTATTGCTGGGTTTTTCCAGAAGTCATTGCTTCTTAGAATCACATTCCAACTCCACAAAGCCAAAAGAGTAATATAAGCAGACAAAATTATTGATTAGATAATTTTCTCTTCCTTCTAACCATGCTAACTGTGCATCATTACACTTTATGTTGATGAGTAGCAGATGACTGGAAATCAAACCATCAGTCTCCAACTCCCAAAGAAATTCCAGTTTAAAGAAACACTGTTCACTGCAACAATTCTTTTAAACCCATATTAAATGTTTTTAAACAATTTAAACAAGCTATTCTTGCACATCTTTATAATTTAAATTTAAATTAACTTTAAACTTGCCAGATTAGAAAAACATGTAAAAGATTTTATTAAAAAATCTGCTTTTGGTTTGAGTCTATATTATTATACAGTGTTTTCCAGTCAGAAGCAGAATGGAAATGTTGTTTCCCTTTTAATTGTAAAAATTCCAGACAATGTTTATATTTCTCCCAGGATTTCAACTGTGATGAAAAGAATCCAAACAATGGAAAAACTGCATTTAATACCTAATAGCACAAGAAGAGCCATACTAGGCTGCCATATGGACAATAAACAGATGGTGCTATTTGTTCTGACAGGACTAATTCTACTTGCTGAAAATAATGACAATTTGATATGGGTACTTATTTGCATCCACCATCCTCTCTTCCAGCAGGTGATCAATACTGTCAACAGTACCAGTATTTTTTTAAAGAACTTCAGCTCATTCAGCAATATATACAATGATAGCTATATAAATCAATATTATATTTTTACTGTTAACAACTAAATAGAGTCATATCATTTTTATATATAACTATCTTCAGCCTTTCATAGTACATTGATTGACATTAACGATGCACAGAAGCTTAATCTGCATTAAAGGTCAATAAGAGTTCTGGAGACAGATGGATCTTTCAGAAGGGTGTTAATCTCAATTAGCTCACTGTCCATATATGGAGAAAAATTGTTAAAAGGAGATATAATTCTAGAATGATTAATATGGGGAAACACATGGATTATTCTTTTTAATAAAATAGAATAAAGTTTGTGGGACAGCAGGATCAAGGATTCCATTTACACTGAAAGAGATACCAAGGTTTGGAAAAATGTTATATTCAGAATGAATATAACAGTATGTGAGAATCATCCTAGAGGCAGGGAGAAGAAAAGGCAATTTAGCCTTAGCATGAATGTGAACAGCTCAGAAGGGACCATTATTTTACTTTAAAGGGAATAGAGATGAAATGTACTTTTAGATTTGCAAGACTTAATAATGTAATCTCTCAATAAAATAGAATTAGCTCAGCTGGCCATTCTTCCTGTCGGATCTACCTCACAAGGCTGACAATGAATGCAATTGAGAGGAAAATATTTATCACTGAGAATGGCAGGAAAAAAAGCTTATTATAGTTCATTAATTTTGAAAATGCACATATAAAAATAAACAGGCTTTTGAGTGAATTCTTTTGAGTGAATTCTGAGTTGAAAGTTGGTGCTAAATGCACCAAGAATAGTACACAATTGAAGTAAAGTATGTGGCAAATAAACAGAATGCTTCAAATCTGTACTAAGTGATCTACCCATCTAGGAAATTTACCAGTACCACAATACAGCTGCTCAAGCAGTGGCATGCATGCCAAGTTGTCCAAAATAAAACTTCTACTAGAACTGCACTGGATGTTGGCTGACTTCCTAGTGTAATTCAAAGAGCTAGATATCACAGAGTTGAGAGTTTGCCTATGGGACTGCATATCCCAATGTCTATCTGCTATCTAATAAGATCACGAAGAATAGAGTCACTTTGTATTCTATATAAAATACAGAATTCCCCACTTAAGTCAGAAAGTGTGTCATAACTGCACAGTTATTTTATGGAATGGTGATTTATTCTAATATGAAATGAGAAAAATGTACCCTTGATTCAGAATTCTAAAATACAGAATTCTAAAATACCTTCAGAACAGTGTTACTACAATATGTCATATAGAACATTATAAGAATGAGTTGAGCTGGATAGCAATAGCAATAGCACTTAGACTTATATACTACTTCAAGTGCTTTACAGTCCTCTCTAAGAAGTTTACAGGGTCAGAATATTGCCCCGAACAATCTGGGTCCTCATTTTATCTACCTCAGAAGGATGGGAGGCTGAGTCAACCTTGAGCCTGGTGAGATTTGATCTGCCAACTTATAGGCAGTTGGCTGTCAGCAGAAGTAGCCTGCAGTACTTCACTCTATCCACTGCACCACCGAACTGGCTGAGTTAGAATCAGAGGGGGCGGCGGGGATGAGGAGGAGAAGGAGGAAAAGAATCTTTCGAATTTAATTCTGATGTACAAACAAACCTGATATAAAGCAATAGTATGTCCATATCTCTGAAGGGGTCCTTTCAATATAGGCACCACATTCCAAATGCTGCTTTCCAAATTATAGCTAAAAAGTGAATAAATAAATAGTTTATTATCTATAAGCAAAACTATAGACTTGTATATGCTTACAAATTAAAATATCATTTTCTGTTTCTTCCTGATATGCCATATAACATCTAATAAATATAATAAATTAGAAATTAATTTTTGCAATTTTTCCTTATCCCACCAATGTTTTTAACCAATAAAACACGTTTAAAAATGAATAAATTTTCAAACAAGATTTTCAATTGATTATTGATTGTTTTTCTCAATGGGTTTATGGCTTATCTTTAATCAAGAAGTGACCATTTTCTGAAAGTTGCAGAAATTTATTTTGTAGGTGTAGTTTTGTGTGTTTCATGAAACCCATGTCATAAAATATCATCAGTTGTATGAAAGCATTGGCAGTGCCAGCAGCCCAAGTTGGTTTTCACTGAACTTAAAGATATTTATTATCCCTCCCAAAAGGGCCAAGACTTTAAGCATAGCAGAATTATATTTGTTAATCAAGTATGATCTAAAATATGAAGACATACATTAAAAAGAATACAATTTTCTAATTAAAATCCTAGTGGAAGAAATACCACTTTATAGATAATTTTTAAAATAAGAAAATGCAGCTAAAATGCAGCTCAAACAAGTTTCTTAGTCTGGAGACAATGAAGAATAGAGTTTTCTTTGTCAGGCCTATCTCAGTGTAATTCAAAGAAATGAATTTTAGAGATAAAATGGACATTTATCTATGAAAATGCTTTTGCACATGTACAGAAGTTTCTTCCAATATTATAGTCCGATTGAAACAGAAAATTGTCTTAGCAGATCGAATACAAACCAGAGTCCTTCCTACTAGGGATTTTTGATAAGCAAATTTCCAAAAAAACCAAATACATAACAATACACATTTTAACAGCAGCCAGATTAGCCTTCGCTCAACACTGGAAACAACATCAAATTCCATCAGAAGAAATGATTATTGAAAAAATCTCAAAATGTGCAGAAATGGATAAATTGACTTTGGCGCTAAAAAACAAAGACACTTCACTATACTATGATAGCTGGAATTGTTGGTATAATTGGATTGACCAAAGATAAATAATATATTATAAGGCATAAAAGAAAAGTATCAATACATAATAACGAGGTAACGATATAAGTTAAAAACAGGTGTGGTTATATGACACAAGGTGATGAAAACAAAAGAAGATCTTGCAAACTGTTAAAAAAAGAATACTTTTAATCCTGTAACCTCTTTCTTTCTTTCTTTTCTTAAAATTCTTTCCCTCTCTTCCTCTTCTCTCTTCTTTCTTTTCTTTCTTTCTTTCTTTTGCTTATTTGTGTATGTATTGTGACTGGTTTTAATTGTAAAAATTAATAAACTATATTTAAAAAAAAAAAAGAAACAGAAAATCTTACAAATGAAGCAAACTTCAAAAAGGAATAAATCAAGTCTAGGACTTCCGGTTTGCAGCACTTCGGTGCAGGCAGGAATCCGCGACCGTGCGCGGTCCCTGCCTGTGTTCACTGCCTGAGTGCCCCGAACCATTTGGCTTTGGGGCTAAGCCACCTTTGCAGAAGGTGGTGAAGACTGGGGGGCTCTGGCAGGGATGAGAGACATCGCATGTCTCTTCCATAGCCAGCTAAATCTCCCTCTCCGAAGACAGCTGAGCGGCGGTCTGTAATGGCCGCCACATAGAAGAGCTCAGCCAGAAAAAGAAAGTGCAGGAGGAGCTGTGAAGAAGTGAAAGTGATCTTTGCTGACCGGGACAAAGCAACAGTGAAAGTATCCTGATATTTAATACTTATTAAAGATACATTGTTCCCAGACTGAGTAAGCAGCGAATGGATATTAAAGGGAAAACTTTTTTTCTTTTCACTCTCCTTCCAAACGGAACAGCAATAGAACTTTGAGAGAAATCGGAAAACCCGCATTGGAGGTATGCTAAATGCTAAAGACTATGCTAATGCTAAAGGGATATGGATTTCTAAATATTTAAAGAAAAAATCTTTTTTTGCTGTAAGAGGGAAGGGAGAGGAAAAAAATTGAAGCAGAATTTGAAAATAAGGAGCAGACTGTCTAGAATTTTAAAGAGCCATTTGAACGTTAATAAGACTTCAAAAAGACATATTTCAACTGGAACTTTGTGACTTAATAGTAACCCCAGAAAAAGAAATGGAAGAAAGGAAAAAGTGCTAAAAGAAATAGTTTATCTGGATTGTTTGGTTACTTTGGATCTTTTGGGAAATTTTTTTTTCTTTGCTTAAAAACACTTGGGTGGTTGTTTTGGGAAAAACTTTTCCTCTTTATAATGGCATTATCTTTGGATGAATCCAAAACTGAATATCAAAAATATAAAAAGGAAGAACAAGACTGGAAAGATACTTTGGGCATTCTTTTTCAATCTCTAGAAATGGCAGTACATTCTTATGGAGAATTGATTGCGCGGCAGGATGATTGGGACAAAGAAGAAACCATCTTTGATGAACATGTGATCCTATCTGGGGAAGAGAAGAAAGAGGAAAAGAAAAAAGGGATTTTAAGACCTAAAAAAACAACCAAAAAAGATAAAAATGAGTTGAAAGGTGGATATAAGGTTAGAAAACAACAGAAAGGGGGAAAGCAGAAGAAGAAAAGGGAGGTGGAGAGACAAAGGGGTAAAAAGGGTAAGGAGAAGAATAAGCAAGGGAGAAAGGAAGGGGTGAGAAGTCTTAATGACGGGAAGCAAGATTTAAAGAAACAAAATTCATTTAGAAACAATGGGTAAATCTAATTGAAAAAGGGATTCTGTAAGGTACATAAGATTGTGTTTTTATAGGTGTTTTTAGAATAAAATGTTTAAGATATAAATGAGTATTAATAAGTATGATTAAAATGGTATTGACAGTGGTACCAGCCACATTATATATCTATAGATTTGTTCCTTTGTTGTTGCTGTTCATTCTTTTTTTTCTTTTTTTTTCTATATAATACATTGTGTAATTTTAGAATGTGCTAAACAGAATCCCAATACAAGTTATGTGTGATATTAAGTATTATTAGGTTAGGGGAAAGAGTTAAAGGCGTCATACTCCAATCAGTGTACAGGAGAAGTTTTGTTTAAAGAGAAAAGATGAATGGATAGCTGAGAACAGACAAAGAATGACAAGTATTATGATTTGAACTGAGATGAGATAAGTAGAATAAAACTAAGAGAGTTAAAAGAAGGAAGAAGCTATATAGAAAATGGAAAACGGTGATAAGATATGGAATGGTATATAAAAGGAACATGATTTTTGAAGTTGTGTCTGTACGATGAGTTTTAACCCGGGATCAAGCAACTTTCAGAAAAGATGTTTTATGTTTCTATGTTTTATGTCTTGTTTGTTTGTGTATTGTATTGGAAGAGAACAATGAAATTGTATAAGACAGATGGATATAAAAAATGTATACAATCTAAAGTTAAAGAGATATAATTCGAATAAATAGAAGGAAAGGGAGTAATAAAGAGAAGTTGGGATAAGATATGAAGTTGAACAGATAAGGTAAATATATATACTAAATTGTGTTTATATGGAAATGTGATAATTTGGAATAACTCTGTCTTTAAATAAGATGTTGCATTGGTTTTTTCAGAAAAAGATTTCCTATGTTATTATATTCTGTTTTGTTCGTTTGTATATTGCTTTGTAAAATTAATAAAATTTGTTAAAAAAAAGGAATAAATCAAGTCTTGTTATATTTGGATGGACACACACACACATGCGCTTGGATACACACACGTGTGTATGTGAATCCGTAGATTTCTGCAATTTTTACTTCCTTGGGGAAAGACAAGGACAATGGTAATGTCCTTGTCAATGCAGAGTTTTGCATCATTTAAGTTAGCTCTGAAGCTTTTATTTTTAATTCATGTATATAAAACAAATATAAAAGCATACAGCCTTACCACACTTTGTTCCCCCCTCAAGCCCTCCCCACTTTAGTTCATTAATCCACAACACTTCACTTTCAATCATCTCTCTTTCTGGAAGGTCTGAACTGAACTATGAGGCAGCAAGAAGGCAAGACAGGCGTAGAAGAGAGAGATGCTTTTCATTAATTTTCAACAAACAAAATTAAGAAAAGAAATAACTTACTTTAATACCATCTGGAAGGTACTGTAATTAAATGCATATCCACCAATTACCCACATAAACTTTCCATGAAGAACTGCCTTATGGGAAGCCCTGCTCACAGATGGACTAAATGGTTTCACGTTAGGCAGAATCCAATATGATTCCATTGAGGGGACATTCAAAGAGCAATCAGGACCTGTTTAAAATACACAGAGAGAGAAAATCATACCTGGGGTGTATTCTTATTAATTCAAACACAACGATTTTTGATAGTAATTACAACTGAGATAGTACAATATATAAAGTGAGCCAACCTCATATATTGTAGAATACTCAATGCATATAGACATTCTAAAAATTTGACAATTTGCATACTCATGTATTTTAAATGGCATGTTAGTTTAGTTTCTAAGATGACAAATTTTATTTTTACTGTAAATATTTTCATATACTTAAAAGAATATTTTAAAGGCATACAGAAGATATGCTTTTCTATTATTTTTACCTTATGGAAGAAGATTGTGAAGAACAGTGACACCAAGTGGTAAATTACACACTCTATTACATACAAGAAAAATATATTCATGTTTAAAATATTTTTTTTTCCTATAATTCATCCAGTTTATTGTAATCTGATGCAACACATAATTATGAGAGTATATTACACATAAAACTACTGTATTCTATGATTTACTCAACAATCAACAAACCCCAATTCATCTAGAATTTTAAAAACTCCCTGACCTATTTAGATTTGAGTTTCTTCATTTTAAAGCACTTATAACTAAACCCAATCCAAAAAGAATCCTGGACTGTTTACAACACCAAACAAAATGAAAAACATAACTAAATCAAAATCATTTATCAAACAAACAATTAATCAAAAAATAAAACAAAGTTAACATGTAGGATAAAATACAAGATAGGCCCCCACAGCTATCTGCTGGGACTGAGAGTATCTTCCTATTAAATCATTTTGTTAAGAAGATGCAGCAAGCAGGAATTGTATGTACTTCTGGGTACCTGTATTCCATACTGTGGGATCTTTTACAGAAAAGGCTATATCCCCATTAACTTCAAAGCAGGCAAAACTTTCAACAAGCCAACACTCTGAATTGGGTCTAGATGCCTTTTGACAAGCAATTTCTTTGATTATTTTATTTTTATAATAAAAGAATGTTCCACGTGATTTGTTTATTTTCAGTAGGCTCTATTAAGATTCTGGCATTACAAGACTATTTCACCACACAACTTTAGGCATTCATAGTTATTATCAACACCTAATCTCTTTGGCTCCAAATTCCTCAATATGTGATAGATATTCCCTGCATATTAGGTACAATTCAGAGGTGGTATTCAGCAGGCTCTGACCAGTTCTGGAGAACCGGTAGCGGAAATTTTGAGTAATTCAGAGAACCAGTAAATACCATCTCTGACTAGAGATTTTACAGTATCCTTCCTCTGCCACACCCACCAAGCCACGCTCACAGAACCGGTTGTAAAAAAAATTGAATCCTACCTCTGGTATAATTATTGCAGTAATTTTACTGACTTTTATCCAAGTAAGCATGCCATGCATTAAAAATAAAGCCAGTTTTAAAGATTGAAACCTCTCATAAATTTATATGAAATTTGGCAGGATGAATATAAAGCTCCACTTTATCTCCAAATTTCATCCCATTCTACCAGAAAAAAAGCTGTTTGAAAATGGGGTTTTTTCATAGTACTTCCTGCTACTTTGTTTAATTTTAAAAATTACCTTGTAAATCAACAGGAACAGCCTTCAAAATAATTATTTTAGAAATACCAAGTAAAATATACACAATAAGAATTTATAGTTGCTTAATTAAAAAAATTATACCTGCTTAAAACTTACACATTACTGATTCATTCCTCAAATTTATTTCACTCAATATTAAATTTTAGAAGAAAACTTTATAGTCAATTGACCCTATCAAATATATAAAATACAAAAATGAATAGAAACAAAGAAAACAAACTTCAAAATAAATCATCCTCCCTACAATTAACCCCAATCTGATCTCAGTATTTTGTTCTCTTTTGAGATGGCCTTTGAATGAAGAGTGCTGGTAATATGCAGGTTTATTCCCTGCAATAAAGAATGCTGCAAATTGTCTCAATATTAATTAATTAATAGCAGTGAATTATCAGAATGTAAAAGTTGACATCAACATTGATCATCTTTACATTTACAGGAAATATAAATGCTAGTTTTCTTGCTCCAGTACTCTGGACAGCTCCTTATATCAAAAGATGTGTACACATGCACGCGCACACACGCATGCATGAACATGCACACGTACACACAAATAGGTAGGGTTCAATACATTGGAGATATGTAAGCTCTTATATCACAACATGCAGTAGCAACTGCTTTTATTGCTGCTAATGGATATTTATCACCACACAATTTTATAAACAATTATAATCTAATTAAATTTGTATCCCTGAACCAGGAGGAATTATACATCTGTACACATATCCTAGCCAAAAGAAGAGAATTAGGACAAGCACACATCACAGCTTACAAATCTGAAGATATCTACTGTAAGTTATTTTACAAACTACCAATTTTCACATGCTATCCTACTTTGATAGTCTGTTAGACAAATATGTAAGGAAATACTCATCAGTATTTGATACCTGAGTCCTATTACAGAATTTTGATTCTAAATAGCAAAAGCATCCCAAAACACCAACTTTCCAACTTTTTCTATAAATTCCAGATTGTGAAATGTGACTACGAGCACCATTATTTATTCCAGTACCATCAATGACATACCAGGGATAACAGACATTTGCCCTGATCAAACCTGTTATAAAAAGAAACATTCATAGTGATGGATACAGATGGATAGAGAGGCATATTCAAATAGAAAATCTAATATGGACCCCAGATAGAGACATATGTTACACAGATTGGGAATGTCTTAAATTAAAGCTATATTGCTCAGAATCATTCATCAGGCATGGAGGACAAGAGACCAGAAAAGGGCATAAGCTTTAAATGCCAGTGACAAGTGCTACACTATCCAAACATATTTCTACTTAAATTTTAGCTCTCAAACCTGAATTTCTGCAACCTCCTACTGAACAGTAGTATAATTCTAGAACAATTGATATAGGACAATATAGATTTAATTACCATATTTAAATATTGTCATATACAAATCTAAAAAATAGAGCTCCAAGCAATTTTCCAAGCAAGACAGTGTAAAGAAAAATTGGTATAATTAAACAATGACAGACTGAATTTATTATTCATTGTCTGAAAAACATTTTTACTTAATGGCTGGCTACCTCTTATAAACTAACCTGGAGCTAATTTGGTATAAATTTAGACAGGACTGAATTTAAAGGCTCTAGACAACTTATATCATTATATTATACCTTAATAGACTACAATTCCAAAACTGATAATGCAATATTTCTGCTAATCTGAATTAGAGATATGGTTTATCACTGCATTTTTAAACACTTTGCTTTGATTATATTTGAATTGATGGAATATTTGAATATTGAATATTTTGAATATTGATGGAAAAAAGTTTCTTAATAATAATAAAAAAGAATCTCTAATTTCTTTCCCCTGCTAAAAGAGCTAAACTTGTACCTAAATGATACTATATATTATTATGACTAATGTACAACAGGCTGCATTTTCCAGTTCTTCCTTATGTCAGTATATGTAAGACAGCAATGCTAGAATGTGCAGGCTGAACATTACTGAAATTTATACAAATCTGTAATTGAAACATTAATAATTCACTAATACAGTTGTATTAGAATTTATTTTAAAATGATATTTTAAAAATAGCTTGAACAATAATAGTTTTTCACACTTAATTTTGATTACCATTGCAGATGTTCATTTCACTATATCCACCAGAGGTCACAATTGTTTAAAAAGATATATTAGAATACTAAATAAACTCTTCATAATCTGAACCAAAGGCATTGGTGTAACCATTGAATCGATTCAAAGTTTGCATAACTTTGTATTAATATTTCATTTTTTTAAAAGCAGGTATTAAAAACTAAAATGCTTTATGATAAAATTTTCTATCTTTATAAATATTTTAAAGAAATATCTGAAATGCAATTAAGAATTAAAATTTAACTTCTTGCCCTGAGATAGTGCATTGTTTTAATTATCTATTGCAACAATCACAGTGCATGTACTTGTACAGACAGCTCTAATTTATTCCCTCCATTTCTCATTATCTCTCTTCACATTATATTTAATTCACACTATATTTAAAACCACTTTCTATTCTGGTTCAATCTACTAACACTAAGCTTCACTTAATTCTTATCCTTATTGTTTTCTTTTACATGTTTTCTTCATGCCACTATAAACCACCCAAATTTCAACCTTCTTCTCTTGCCCTTTTTAAATAGATACTAGGTTGGTTAGAAAACCTTATGCACTGCAGAATCTAAATTTTGGAATACTTTGCCATAGTTTGTCAGGCGCCTTTCACTGCTAGCTTATAAGTTATTTATGACTTAATTTTATTTTGTGCCTTTGAGCCAATGATAACCCCTGGCAACAACTTAAACAAGTCCCTGTAGTTTTCTTGGCAAGATTTTAGAAGTGGTTTGTAATGAGTTGAGAGAAAGTGCCTGGCCCAAGGACACACAGCTGGCTTTGTGCCTCAAGCAGGACTAGAACTCAGTCTTCTTATTTCTAGACTGGTACTTAACCACTGCATCAAACTGACTTTGTATAAGATAAATAGAATATATTAAATATACTTAAGATTAAATCTGAGTGAAAAAAAGTCATTCCAAAGAAAGTTTTGGTTTTTATTCCTTCTATGAAAATTAACTTCAAAAGAATTTGGAGGTTAAGATAGCAGGCCAGAAACCATGATCTTGGGCTAGTCAGTGCTGCCTTGAAGGCACTCCCCAACTTGTTTTTTGCAAATAAGTATGCCTTAAATCAGGGGTCCCCAACCACCGGGCTGCGGACCGGTATCGGTCCGTGGATCATTTGGTACCAGGCCGCAAAGAAAATAAAAATAAAATAAAAATGGCGGCTTTCTTCGCCTTCGGTGAATGCTGCTGGGATCAGGATCAAGGACACAAATGAAAGAAGGGGAGGGAGGAAGCAACCAAAGCCTGTCCTGCTCTCCGGCTCAGCGGCTTCGGTTTCCTCCCATCTCATTCCTCTCTCAGTCGCTCTCTCGCTCCTCCACCAGCCCAGGAAGAAACTGCTTCAAAGAAGCCGGCAGGGTGGCTTTTCCTGTCGGCGCAGCTCCTCCGAAGCACCCGTTCACCCCCACCCTGCCGCCCGCGGTTCAATCCAGTGCTCCGTTCTGCCTGCTGCCTGCCTTCGTTTCTGGTTGTTTCGGAGTAGCTTTGGCTGAGAATAATAACTATTCGCCTCTTTTACTCAGCCGAAGCTGCTCCGAAACAACCAGAAACGAAGGCAGGAAGGCAGGCAGAACGGAGCACTGGATTGAACCGCGGGCGGCAGGGTGGGGGTGAACGGGCGCTTCGGAGGAGCTGCGCCAACAGGAAAAGCCACCCTGCTGGCTTCTTTGAAGCAGTTTCTTCCTGGGCTGGTGGAGGAGCGAGAGAGCGACTGAGAAAGGAACGAGGCAGACACCTGAGGGATAAGGCTGAGGGAGGGAGGGAGACATCTAAGGGATGAGGCTGAGGGAGGCAGGGCTGAGAGGCGGGGCTTCTCAGCCATCCTGCAGGGACTTGTCCTGAGCCTCCCTGAACTTGGTGGTTTGCTGGCAGACGTTTTATTACCCGACTAGATAACAACATCAGATGTTATCTAGTCAGGTAATGAAACGTCTGCAAGCAAACCACCAAACTTGACTCCTCCCCTCCCCCTCCTTGAAAAAGTGTCTTCCCCCCATCCTTGAAAAGGTGTTTCTGCGTGAAACTGATCCCTGGTACAAAAAAGGTTGGGGACCACTGCCTTAAATGATCATATACAATAGAATTGCTGGACAGGGATACTGTGTCAGCAAGAGACACATTTTTCAAATATGCTTGACTAGGTGGCCTTAGCAATTTCATAATGGAAAGCTATTTTGTTTCACTCACAGTATGGCATCAGAATGGCCAAAACTTAAAAGACAAAAAAAATACCCATTATAAAATAACGGGTCAGAACATGCAAAAATATTTTTGTGGGAATATGCCACAAAGGAGATTAAAAAAAAAAAAGAACAGATGTTAACAGTTCCCATTTTTATTGTCACAAGTTCATCTCAATCTGCAAATAGAAAAAAATTCAAAATACCTGAAAAATTGTCAGAGTGGGATAGTAAGAGTCGAATAATTGTTTTACAAATGTCTGTAAGATGAAATAAATAGCAATTCATGAATAATTCTTGTAATACTGCCAACTCCACAAGGGTATAAGTAATTTTACAATAAGATTCTATTGATACCAATTTTAATTAAAGTTGAAGTTAGCGGCTACAATCATAATACAGCAAACTCTCTTTCAAACTTTGGATTATTAAATATATGAGCATTGAGTAAAAAATAATGACTCCAATGTCTTAAGACTAAAGCAGAAGGCAATATTGATATATTAGAAGCTCTGATATGTTCTTTCACATTAGCTCTTTTCTTCAGTTGGCAGAAATTTGCTGTGAGCAAAAGTGAAGTCATTTTTCACTATATGCTCATTGCTATAGTTTAAGCAATATACTGTGATTGAAATTTTTGACTGCCAAGAAAATCCCTCTGGTTGAAACTCACCACTAAATGCATATTATTTATGATAATTGTTTTGATATTAATACTGTCCATCACTGTGCCAAACAACTGAACTTGGAAGAATACATTTGTAATAAAGATCACAAATTGATAAAGCTCAAAATGGACAACCTGAAACAGCACAAATTTCACATCAGAAAGGTTGATGAAGTGTTTATGGACAAGTGATAGAAACTGAGAAACTAAATCAAACTTGGCATTTCACATGAACCCTGGTCACATAACTAACGTTCCTAAATATTGGAAGGTTTATTCAAGATGAGTTCCTCAAATACTGATGGCAAGAAGAAAAATGTCAGGAGTTGACATTTGCCAGCATTTGTCACTGTACAAGAACAAAGGTAAGAATTTTCTTCACAGTTTCACATGAAGAAATGACAGCTGATGAAACATGGCTTCATCACTGACTTGGAAACAAAGTGTAAATCCATGGAATATTATCACAAAGATTCCTCTGCAGAATAAAATTAGTTTTCAGCAGGAAGACTTGGGCTTACATTTCTTGAGATCATATATGATGTTATTCACACATATTTCTTTGAACCTGCCTCAGTACTACTTTGCAACATTTTAATAATTATTAAGTAGAGTTTGAAATAACAAAAACTAAATTTTGCTGCAACACAACAACTCTAGCCCTCATACCTCATGAGCCACCCAAGAGGCAATTGTGAAATTGGATCTCATTGTCTTACCCCATCCATCATACAGTTCACATTTGGCATCATTTGACTTCTACCTTCTCCCAACATTGAGGGAATATCTTCATAGGCATTTGTTTCACCCAAATGAGGAGGTAAAAAAACCTGTCAGGACCTGGTTGAAGAGACAAAGTGCGGAGTTTTCCTGTTTCATTTATTAAAATATACCTATTTAAACTAACATGATGGAGATGAAAGCATTACTTTTCATTCAACCCTCACAGCAATTTAATAAAAAATAAATGTCACAAAGTAGTGTGAAAACAGTTGTCTATCTAGAAGACAAAAAGGAATGAAACTACACTTCCGGACAACTTGCTATGTTTCTGTTAACTTTCTATAAACCACTGTTCAAATTGTGATCAAGGCAATTTTATAAACTAATTTATGAATTATACCAGTAAAACCATACCTCAGTATAATAATTAAAATGTGAATAATGCCATTTTTTTCTTTAAGACACAGCCACAAGATGAAGGAGAAAATTGAGCTGGGAAAGAAAGCATTAAATCTCCTCCTCCCAAATGAAAGAGAGAAGATAAAAATTCCTAGTTGTGTGTAAAGAAGGAGGAAAAGAAGTAGCTGATGACTAAATCTTTAACATCTTGGTGTTTTTATGAACATGATATTGGGGGTGTTTTGGTTCCAATACTTATTTTGACTGACTCTAGCAAATCTCTTTGATCCATTATTTCATGAAATATATTTTTCTGAAATAGTTTTGTGTTCATATCAGTTTGCAGAACTGAGAGTTGAAATGCATTTATCTTTAGTATGTCAAATCTCCATCAGCTTAATTGAGGTTCATATAAAACACAGTGTAACACTTAAATATAAAATAAATCAGTTGGTTAGTTACAAGCATCCAAGATTTTCAGCATCAATCTAATGAGTATGCATTACTCAAATAGTGTGCATGAAGGACTAGTGTTTTCCTACACACACACACACACACACACACACACACACAAGTCATTACCAAAAACTCCTGCCCAAAAACAAAAAAAGTATTTAAAACAGCCCAGCCTCATAAAAAGGAAATAAATCCTTGATAGTAATTCTGTAAAATGCTTATAAATCCTTCCAATTCCCATTTAAACTGTAAAGAATTTCCTTCAAATAGTAAGGTATAAGGAGAGTATAAGTAGCTTTCCCAGGTGTCAATAAGAGAAAGAAAGAATGTTTTGACTTTATAATGTAAGCTAAGGTATTGACCATAGTTTACAAATCACAAAAAGCTGCGTTCAGATCAGATCATGCTCAGGCAAAACCCAAACTCCACTGTGTGAACCTATCCATAGGGTATATTTTCCCTTATTATGCCTTCTTTCCAAAAGCAATTACCTTATGAATGCTAGCAGTGCTGGATTCATACAAACATGAATAAAAACCAGTCATTTTAAACAAAATCTATTGGCTGCTTTCTTTAGACAAAACCAAATAAAACTGTATTAGTGATTTGTAAGCTGATGAACCTAGCCACTACCTAGTTTCAAGAGCTATATGAACATCAGAGAAACACTTTCTTTTGATGGAAGATGTTTGTGAATCACTCATTAAAGGAAATCTGTAAATTCTTTCCCTTTCTCAGCAGCAAATAATAAGACGGGAATAGATTTGTCTTCCTCATTACGTCATGTGGCATACTACATATTTTCTCCAACTTGTAAAGCTCAAAAGACAACATGCTACCTCTCACACAAGAAGTAAAGTACTAAGACATAGTATGTTCATCACATGTCCCTACTAGATGGAGAGAAATAAGCTTTCATAAACATTTTCAAGTACACAGTAATAAGCTATTTACTCATTTTTCTGCTGGCATAATAAGATTGCCCAACTGGAGTGGTGCAGTCGCCTCTCAATCAGGAGGCTGTGAGTTCAATCCTAGGTAGAGACAACTATTTCTCTCTCTGGCCACAATGAGAATATATCTGCGGAACAAAACTCTGCATTGGCAACAGGAAGGGCATCCGGCCAGTAAACACTGCTACCTCCATTCAGTTGCCCAGACTCAACCCCACAAGGGATTATGGGGTTGTTAAAAGAAGTGATAATACGATTGCTAACTATTGCAATCCCTATTGATCTCTAGAACTATTAAAGAATACAATTTTCCTAGGCTATATCTGGAATCTATAGATATTCAGCTGTTCGCAATTAGGAAATGTTGAAAGTTTATGATTTTGTATTAAAGGCAAAACTGTTCAATTTCTTTTTATTCTTTCCAATCCAAGAGAATATTGATATAAATTATGTAAAGTAAGAGTTCTTAACCTGGGGTCCATAGATTGATTTCATAGAGCTAGAAACCTGAATTTTTATTCCTGAACAGAAATAAAAATAAAAAATTGATATTCACTAGCCTTTAATTGAAACAGAGCTTTCATTCAGTAATGAATGTTGGCAAGAAAGTATATTATGATCTCTAGACTCCAATTTTTTTTAACTTCAATAAATGTCACTACACTATCTAAAATCATTACCTCCTTAAAAAGCAAACAGTTATACTTGCTTATATAAAGTAACATTTCCTTCCAAAGCATGAAACTGATTATCATCAATACAATTCACATTTCCAAGACTTCTTTGTATCCATATAAACCATTAATCCTATAATTCTAGAAATCTAGAATCCATTATATTTGCTCCTCTTTATATTATAACTCCTCTTTGCTGAGTTCACAGATCATGTTCAGGCAAAACCCAAACTCCATTATGTGTGAACCTGTCCATAGGTTCATAACAAGGTATATGAAGCCTGTTTTATGCTTTCCAATGCATGCATATACACAAAAATTTATAGACATAACATAATGGAACAATAAATGCCATATAGAGGCAATGCATTTGCAACTACTCTGAGTAGTAGAGAAAAAAGTATTCTCTACTACTTCATTTCACAAAAGAAAATTCAGACATCTTCTTTGCCACCCTTGGTAAAAGGCTTGGAAAGAATTCAAGAAGCCTTTCTCTGCACTGTTTTTCAACTTCGTTTTAATATATCCTTTCTCTCAGCAAGGTATTTGTATTTGTTACAAATACAGAAAAGAAAGAAAAGCATGAAATGACAGGATTGAAACTTGACAAAAACAAGGTACATGAATAAATATACACTCTGAATTAATTTAAATCTCCAGAATTGTATAAATTGCATCTCTATGGCTTTGATGGAATAATTAAAATTTTATGTATTGTATCAGGTGTTATTCATTTTAAATAGCACTATTTGATTAATATTATTTGAAAACTTACATTTCAGAAAACTGGAGAAATGCCAGAAGACTGGAGGAAGGGAAATATTGTTTCTAAGATCAAAAAGGATGATCAAGGAAGCAATAAAGTAATTAATATTCCAGAAGATCATAAAAATATAAGCATTTTTAAAGATTAGTAATAACCCAGCATGCTCAAGAGCAAACCCTACTGAACTAATTTTATTTTTAATAGAGTAACTTTTCATATCATAATATGGAATTCAGTAGCATGATTTCAGTAAAATTTCTGACAAAGAAATTGTCAGAATTTCTGATTAACAAGTCAGCTAAGATTGGCTGGATATTATTACAATTAAATGGTAATATTTAAATGGCATCCAAACAGGACAGCTACAGACTTCAACATATAGTCAGAACTGCAGAAAAAACGATTGCAACCAGTTTGACTTCCATTGAGGACCTATACACTTCACGAAATAGGGATGAAAAAATATCTGCAGATCCCTCACATCCTGGACATAAACTATTTCAACTTCTCCCCTTGGACACTGCTATAGGACATTTCATGCCAAAACAATTAGACACATAGTTTTCCATCTCTCTATTGAACACTTAATTTCCACAGCATTGTCTTAGGCCTAAGAGATTATCCATGTAGTAGTTTGTATTGCTATTAACCTTCTCATCTCCTCATATTTCTTATCTTCTCATCTTTCTCATCTTTCCCATTATGTTCTCCTATTAGTATCTATGATTATCACTTGTGGTATCTTCTTATTGCAACTATGATTTATATGATCCATCACTTTGTTGTCTGTATGTACGCTGAGAGCTTACACACTGGAGGTGAATTCTTTGTGTGTCCAGTCACACTTGACCAATAAAGAATTCTATCCATCCATCCATCCATCCATCTATTCTGAATAGGAAGTTGAATTAAATGGCCATAGTAGCTTGTTCCAGCTGTAGATTCTATTATAATGCCAGGATATTCACAAAATTATCCCAGAATTACTAAATCAGAATATCTGTATAAGCCTCAATATAACAACTAAGGAATGTTCATCTAAGTCAGAGCTGTCAAACTCATAGCCCATGGGCTGGATGCATCATGCACTGGCCATGCCCAATTTAGTGAAGCGGGGATATGGTCACACAATACATCACGTGACACAGCTGTGACAACACCCCTGATCTAAGTACATCGGGGTTTGAAGCCAGAAACTTGCAATCTTCTGAGATAATAATCAATAGATGAAGTGAGGACCATCAGTTAAGAGAAGATAAATTAGATAAACAACCAGCTGTAGTATATTCATTACTATTTTAGTCTATTCTAATGGACAGACAGACAAGACACTTCACATGTTTTACATACCATGAAATACTTTCCATTGGTTTTTAGCAAAAAATGTTAACTTACCTTGCCAACTATCATTGCAGACACAAAGTTTCTCTCCTGTCAAATCACAGTAACCGTGATCAGGACTTCCACAGTTAGCTTTACAATAAGGGATATCACACGCTTCTCCTTTCCAATACTTGTCACACTCACAATATACTTGGCTTGGTATTGAGCCACTAGTTGTGCATTTCCCATGTCCTGAGCAGTTATTCGGACATGAATTAATTCTATAATGAACAATATCAGAAGAAATGAGTTGATGCAGCACCAAAGAGAAATAGTCATTATTTATACATTCAAGTTATTTTTTATTTTATATAAGTAATTTCTTAATTACTTCAGATTACTTAAAATTATCAAGCAACAAAACCAGAAATCAGTGATAAGATGATCATGCACTGCATTTTTATTTTTCCATAAGGTATTTTATTAGCATACTACATACTAAAGCACATCTATAAAGAAGAAATAAGTCAAGAACAACGGGTTGAAAATACAGTCTTACATATCATTCCAATTTTGTAAGACTTGGGCATTTCTATTCCACTATAGCAAAAGAAATAAAAGTAGGATCAGCATAAAGATTTGATTTCCCAACATATTTTTAGTATTAGATTTCTAAAATATAATATTCACATAATAAATGGGGAAGAGAATCAAATAGAAAAGGTAACTATTTTGGCCTTTAAGAACATTCTGTTTATCAGACACAAGTGTGAAAGTAATTATATTTAATATGCTAAAAGCCAAAGACATGTAATACCCAAGAAAGATGGACTATTAAGAAATATGAAATATGAATAAATAAAATCTCACTTTTGAGTTTTGTAAAAGAGCAAAATATTCCAAGAGAAGTGAATATGGAGGTAAAAGTATCAGAAATTGCTTTTACACTTTTGAAGTCTGGAGTTAAGGGCACAATTTTCAGCTCTCTATGGTATCAATGCTATTATGCTTTACTCTATAAAAACTTAGCCTTTAAGTCCAAGAAATTTGTTTCTAGTTGGCCCATTTAGAAAGACCAATCCAGACAAATGAGCACCCATATGTATATATGGGTCTGCGTCTGTGAATATGAACAGAGAAACAGAAAGACGGAGACCAATATACACACACTCTCAAAATCTGTACGTTTCCATGAACAGATTGTACTGTTTAAAACATTTTTTCAATCTATCTTCTTTGAGATACAACTTCACACACTAATAAATACAGGTAGTCCTCATTCAGCAATCACTCATTCAGGGATCATTTATAGATATCACAGTGCTGAACAAAGAAACTTATGACCAGCCCTTGTAGCTGCAACCATGATAGCATCTCCACAGTCATTTCATCACGTGGGTGATTTGCAATTACAACATCACAGGGGAACAGAGTTAAATGATCGCCACTTGTGACTTCACTGCCAACTTTTAACAAGGTCCATGACTGGCAGGAGATTGCAAATGGTGCGGTGACCATGTAATATTCGCTTAACTGCAGCAACCAATCCCAATCCCAACTACCATCATTGAACAAGGACTACCTGCAATAACAGATGCACTAAACACAGTAACTACTAAGTATTCTTTAAAGTTGGAGTCTCCAACCACCAGGCTGTGGCCCACCACCAGGCTGTGGCCTATTTGGAATTGGGACACATGAAAGGTGGGCTGGCACACAGACACCCAGCTCCACTCTTGCAAGAAATTCCATCAATAGTCAAGAGTTCATAAAAGCAGTAGCTCATGCAGCCCAGCTCCCCTCCCCGCCCCCCCCCCATCAAGCCAGTCCGCAAAGGACTTGCTTTAAAGACTTCTTGACTATTGATGGAATTCTCTTTATTAACATTTTTCAAGCTATATGTGTGTTACGTACATTCTTCTCAAAATCGAATTTTCATAAGCTTACTTCAAATGTTTTAAGCTCCAGGTCTCACGTAATAAAAGAAATACATTGCCAATTAATTAACAGAAAAAATAATAGATAAGAAATACTTACGAGTAAAAAATATTGAATCCTGTTAGATTATAAGCAGCATCACTAAAAAAGTGTAGCAGTGCATAGCCAGATGTAGTTACTACTTCAGGTACAGTTTCATTTCCATGCACTTCTGGAACTATAAGACCACTGAAGAATTTTAAACGTAAGAGATATGTATTATTAATAAACAGTAAAAAGCTAGAGATTTGAACAAATCACATGAGTTCTTAGCATAATTTGGAAAATTGCATTCCATTGTAATATGTAAAGCAAAACACAGTGAGAAACATAAATATTTGCATACTGAATTAGTCAGAATTTCTAAATGATTTTGATTTTTTTAAATGTGTGATTTCCATACAATGTAGTTTAAAATAAGAGAATTCTGGAAATCAATTCTAGAAATGCCATAAAAATAACACAGTCAAAATGTATAAAGGCAATATTTCAGTTTTTAAAAAATTAAAAATTAAAATCATTGTACAGAAGCAACTTTTAAACATATGTTTTATTTCAAAGATGCAGGTTTACAATGTAGGCATAATTTTGCCCAGATTGGCTTAAGTTTAGTCTATATAACCAAGCTGCCACTAAGTCTTTTTCAATAGGCACGTCACATATTTTTCTCCACCTGTATCTGGTCCATGGAAAAATCAACGACCACATTCTTTTCTTGCTACAAATCCAAAAGGGTATTTTCTCATTTTTCTGCAATAGCGGCAATAGCAGCACTGTCTGGTTCAGCTGCTATACTTCATTTCTAGTCCAATTGCACACTATAAAGGAATTCCCTTTTCTCTAGCTACATTTTTGTTCTCTGTAGACCTGCTGCACTGTCTATCTCATTCTAAGTTAACAAGAAAATGAGTAAAACCTTATTGTTTTAATTTTTAAGAGGTGAAACAAGAGTTTGCCCTCCATCCCAGACAGAAAAAAATAGTCTTTCTTTCTTTCTTACTTTCTTTTCTTTCTTTTTCTTTCCTTCCTTCCTTCCTTCCTTCCTTTCTTTCTTTCTTTCTTTCTTTCTTTCTTTCTTTCTTTCTTTCTTTCTTTCTTTCTTTCTTTCTTTCTTTCTTTCTTGATATTCAAAATAGTCAGGGTAAAATTTTAAAATGATGGGTTTGCTAAACATGGCTCATGCTGAAATGGTTAAAAGAAGGATCTTTAAAAAGGCAGTAGAGGGGGTACTACATACTGCCATCCAGTCTGAAACTTCTATTTAATGCACATTTTATAACACTGTAATAAAAGCTATTAAGCTAAAATACTCACCTAAATACAGCTATTAAAGGTGCATATATTGAATCTCCATCATAAACATACATATGATCCCAACTACATTCTGTTGCAAAATGATTAAATCTTAATCGTAAAACTGAATTAGGGCTAGGAGAGAAAAGCAAGAAACAGCACTTAAAAATGGAACATTTTATAATGAAATGTACATATAAGCATGTCACTACAGTATTAAAGGCAAGACTTGAATGCAAATGCTACTGTCAATTTTATGATTATGCATTTTTAAAAATTGTAATATGTGGATGCAACCATTGCATAAATTTTAGACATTTCTTTGCAAATGAGAAAATCCAATCTGAACCTGTGGAACTAAAAACTATTTGCTGATTCTGATGTTCGAATATCTGTCTGGAAACAGGCTCTTTACCTACATGGTCTCTCCTTACCCTCATACTCTTTTCTTCACCATGTACAGAAAACTATACTTTATTATGACACATTTGCTTAAGCTTAACTTAGCTTAAACTTAGAAAATACATTGTGGATGAGATTAGGCTGTTGTATAAAACCATTTAGCTCAATTCATTGGATATTCAAATATGGCCTGAAAATTATCAAAAAGAAATATTCTACTCATTCAAACTAGTATTATTTTAATTTGTAAGAATGCCAATTTCAACATCTTTATCTGCTCAGCAATAAAATCAAAATCTGTTATTTGGAACTTCTATATTGATTAATATCAAAACCAATGATATGAGAAAATGTATATCAGCATCAGACTATTATCAGGCCAAAGAGAGCTAGGACACACTTATAATTCACAGTATCAGGCATTGCTTGACATTTTTCACGGCAGGTAACTTTGTAGGTCCATTTCTGCAGCCAGTTAAGCTCACAAATAATGGACAGATATGACCATCAAAATCTGCAATGCCATTCTGCAATTCTATCGTGGATGTAGAATTAGTCATATATTCCTTGTCTGTATTTTGAATTTAATTCTCAGCAATAAATTTCTCAATGTTTTCCCCTGAAATATAACTGGTGCATCAAGAGTTCTTTAGAAAATCATCAAAAGTTCTTTAGAAAATTATCTTTACAAAATCTTTGCCACCAAGTTATAGAAAACAATCATTTTTTAACTTAAAATTTGTCAGGTATCTGTGAAGAGCAAAGCGTATAAACAACATTAATTAAAATATACTTACTATCCTTCAATTAACCATGTACATTTAGTTTTGTATTTATAATTTATGGGCCCATCGGTTAAATATCCAGAAGATTCAGTTAACCTACAAAAAAAAGTAAGTTTTTAAAGCTATTTTTCTTTGCAAAGTACATACAAAAATATTACAATCTGAATGAAGTTTAAAAGAAGAATTTTATATAAAATCATGTCTGAACTAAACTACATTTCTTATCTTTTTTCACTCATTAATATTTGCATACATATTTGCATGCATTCAGTTGCATACAAGTGTACCAAACTGGGTTGCAACATGATAATAAGATATTGACGCAACCCAGTGTAATGAGGGAACTTACAATCAAGTTTATTTTATACCAAAAAGTCTTCAAAGCAGGTAAATACTGCAACTGGGGAAAAGATTCTAGGGGAAGAACTTACTATTAATCAATAAGCAGTGTATATAATTCATAATAAAAATTTCCAGGCGCAAAATAAAAATGCAGTATAATTCAAATAATAAACCTGCAAAATATTTATTATATAATACCCTTGAAAATTAAAAAAAAAATGAATTTCTTTTCAACCTTTCTTTTCAAAATCTTCAGAGCTTGGAAACCATCAAGGACCTTTTTCTATCAATTTACGGCAAAGAGACAGAGATAGAAATAAATAGAATAGATTGTCTTCTGTAGACTGCATCAGTTGCAAACCTTTGAACCATACGACTATACAGTTGTTAATTAATCACTATTAGTTTGGACCACTGTAGTGTGCTATACAAAGGCATACCTTGGAAAACCACATGGAAACCACAAGTGCTAAAAAATGCAGTGGCCCTGTTATTGTAAGGTTCTTACCACCAGAAACACATTTTTCTTGTGCTGCATGTCCTGCATTGATTGCTAATAGGTTTCTGAAACGTAAATGTGATATAGCAGTTAAGATGTTAAACTAGTATCTCCTCAGCTATGGAAAATTGACAGAACGATTTTGGACTAATCACTCTCTCAGATCATCCTACTTCAAAATACTAACAGAATTGCCTTCTACAACTAGAATCAACTCATCCAGTACAATTAGGTCAGCAGAATTTGTTGGTTAGTCACTTTTTAATAAAATAGAGTAGGAGGGGACTAAAACCAGCAGGTGTTAAATGCTGTATTTATTGGCCTGCTTTTTTTTAGACATGAATTTTGTGCCATCTTCAACAACATTCTAATATTTGGTTAAGGTGAAAGAGTTCCACAGAAATGTAGTAATTAATATATTGATACTGTTGGTTTTTATATTGTTAATCAATTATTGTTCAGTTATGTTAATTATGACAATTATTTATCTATTTGTTTTACCAAGGTTGTCTTAATTGTACAATTGTACAAAATTTTAAATAAACATCTCTTAACACAGTGTGACATGAACCTATGACATGTGCCTTTCTAGTATGTAATCACTCTACTGTTTTATTTTTTTTTTTATCTACTAATCTGGAGTAGATAAAAAAATTAACCCCCTCAGTCTAGTCTAGTTGATCAACTACCCTTGAGATAGTTGCTCCAGCTCCTGCCCACCTATCAATTCGAAAGCATGCAAATACAAGTAGATAAATAGGTATCATTTAATGGAACGGTAACAGTGTTCTATGAGTCTCAGCATATAATCGTGCTGGTCACATGAACAAGGAAATGTCTTCAGATGTCTTCAGACACTGCTGGCTCCCTCAGTGGAGATGAGCACCATCCCCTAGAGGAAATCTTTGCCTTTTCTTTAATGTTTTTATGTATTTTTCTAATAATTGTAATCTACTTTTATGCTTTTTAAATTATTTTTATTGTTGTACTCACCTACTCACACTTATACTAGTCTTTGACCATAATAAAGATTTGAATTGAGTTGAGTTCTAGTCCCATTTTAAGCACAAAGCCAACTGGATGAACTTTGAACCAGTCATTCACGGTCTGCACTAGGAAGTAAACCAAATCCAAAAGGCCTGCAGGCACTTACCCAGGCAGTTGCCAGGAATCAAAACCCGATTCAAAGGCATAGAAAACAAGGCACTTCTTATGCCCCGGATGCCGCTATTTAATGTGAAAGATTATTCTATAAACCCAATTTTTTGTTTTCTCACAACACATAGAACAAAAAATTAACCTACATAGGCTTCGTTTGCACATCACATCTTCAATGTAATTTCCTAGGTTGTTATTTAATTGCAAAGCAGAAGTACGTATGAGAATCAGAAATGCCTTGGACATTCAGAAAAGCAACAAGCTGAAGGGCCAAATTAGGCTGTTAATCCTATCAAGGCTTTTTAAAATATCTATTAGCATCAAAATCAGTTATTCGTTCATAGCTTTGTTTTGATTGACCACTGACATGATCTCTAGGAAATTCTGATGGCTCCGATTCTGAAGAATAGACTGGGATCACTCTCATATAACAAGTAAACAATGTGAAAAATATATGGCCTTCAGAGATAGACCCAGGGCCCACATCCTCTTCATCCTAGGGCATGCAGTGAGGAATGGAGAAGAAAGCAATGTGGGCTGCGTGGCTTTACGGGGGAGAAAAGGGCCCTAATTCCCCTCATTAGCCACAGCTGGGGAGACAGTTGATAAGAAAGGCAGACTGCGCACAGCAGGTTGCTGGGAGCAAAGGTGTTGTCATGGCTTATCTGTGTTCCTGGCGTCTTCCCAACTGTGTGAGTTTTGCCATGCTTTCAAGTCTGAAATTCTTGCTCCTGCCCTGCCAAGCTAATTACTTCATTACTGTTTGGACTTTAAGTTATAGTTTGTATTGCTCATGTTTTGGACGTAATTTTCTGCAGTCAAAGGCTGCTCCTGGGAGAGTTTTTCTGCAGCCAGAAGGTAATCTGGACATTGGGGGCAAAGTTGGAGATAATAAAGGGATTCTTATTGCTTATCTGATTGTGTTGCCATCTTCATCACAAAGTCCCTGCAAATTTCAGAGGTGGTTTGGCATTGTCTTGATTCTTTCAAGGGCTGAGAAAGTGGGAATGGCCAAAGGTCACTCAGCTAGTTTTCTGCCTAGGCAAGGCTAGAACACAAGGCTATAGATAACCATCCCTTGGGAGTACTGAGACACTAGTTTCCTGGCCAAGACTGGACTAGATGATCCCCAATATTTCTTGCTACTTTACATTCTATGGTTCTGTGAAAAAGAAGAAAGGAAATTGTATCAGATGAATATTTCTCAGAGCTCCACATTGTGAAAGATAAGTCTGACAAAATCAATTTAAAAATGTAATAGTTATGGAAATGAAAAGCACATGAAGACAGGCCAGCCAACAGAAGAGGCCATTTTACAGTATGAAAATGAAAAGAGGGTTTAAACTATTTCTTTTCAGAGCAGTGAATTCACAGCATTTTTCTATTATCTTCAATAAATATTACTTACCTGTGGTTCCTAAATTTCTGTGAGCATGTCTCAGTGGTTTATTTCTTCTGTATTTCTTCACTACTTCCATGTAGTAAAGTCAGTCACACTTAAGTTATCATTTTAGTTGTTAATAGGTTCTAAAAATCTTTGCTGTTTCCATGCAATCAAAATTGATGTTTTACAGAAAGCACCAATTATACACAGTAATGGAATGGCTGTTTACAGCTTCTACAAAAATCCAGTTTTTTGGAACTGTCTGCTTAGAACCAACTGATTGTATTCTTCTGTAAACAATTTGAGCAACAATCTCTTACACCAAAGTAGCAGTAATTTATCTAGTATACCTATTCCTAAGCAAATAGAGATAGGTGGCAAATGAAAACAAACCACAATGTATTAATTTATTGTTTGCATGCAACTTTCCATACCAAGGAATGAAAATAAGTGTGGAGATTATGAAGTGTATAAAAATTTAATTTGGCTAAATTCTCAGCAGGATTATGGATAGTATCCAGACGAAATAGACATGAGCAACATGCGGAGAAGTTCTTTGTTTGCATGGCATAGCTTTAAATTATCCATTTGCCAGTGGCTTTACAATTACTATATTATCTGAACATGTTACATTTGTTCTTTCAACCAAATAGAGAAAACTGAAACAACCTTAGACAAGATAGCTTGTCTCTTCTAATGGAAAAAGCCATTTTGCTTTCTTTGGATACCATAGCAACAACATTATCTTAATGCTCTAACTTTAACTTTGGGAATTAAGCACTAAATTCCCAGAATCTAATACAATTTAAATGTATTAAAATGCGTTAAATGCATTTAAATTAAGACGCAAAGGGTCTTCTGGCATGCTAAAGATGAGCACATTTATAAAATAGTTGTCTATTCATTCAATATGTCACAATAATTCTGTTGAAAATATAATAATAGGGAATGTAGCAAAAAGGATGGAAACAGAACAGATGGCAATAGCAAAAGAAAAAAAGATCTTTTTCAAAAAGCAAAATGAAAGGAGAAAGAAGCAATGAAGTTTTTCAAAATAGCCAGGTTCACATTCAAAACAATAAAACAGAAATCCCAATGTGAAAGACTAACAAGAATTTGCATGAATCTTCTTTTCAACAAACAAACTTTTTTTTTATTTACGACCATGACTGCAAATGCATTGTTAAGCAGTGTAGGTCATTAAATGAAGCATCACATAGTCATAACTTGTGATTTTCCCGACCAGCTTCCCAATTGACTTTGCTTAGCAGATAACAGATAATCAGAGTTGGAAGGGACCTTGTAGGTCATCTAGTCCAACCCCCGCCCAAGCGGGAGACCCGACACCATTTCTGACAAATGGCAGGCAATCTCTTCTTGAAAGTCTCAAGTGATTGCGCTCTCACAACTTCCGAGGACAAGCTGTTCCATTGGTTGACTGTTCTCACTGTCAGAAAGTTTCTCCTTATTTCCAGGTTAAATCTCTCCTTGTTCAATTTCCATCCATTATTCCTTGTCTGGCCTACAGGAGCTTTTAAAAATAGTTTGACCCCTTTCTCCCTGTGGCAGCCCCTCAAATATTGGAAGACCACTATCATGTCTCCCCTGGTCCTTCTCTTTATTAGACTAGCCAAGCCAGTTCCTGCAACCGTTCATTATATGTTTTAGTCTCTGTCCCCTAATCATCCTGGTTGCTCTTCTCTGTACTTTTTCAAGAGTCTCAACATCTTTTTTATAATGTGGTGAACAAAACTGGATGCACTACTCTAGGTGTGGTCTTACTAAGGCTTTATAGAGTGGGTATTAATACTTTCCTTGATCTTGATTGTATCCTTCTGTTAATACAATTTAGGATTGCATGAGCTTTTTTGGCAGCTGCTGCACACTGCTAGCTCATATTTAGCTGGTTGTCCACTAGGACTCTAAGATCTCTCTCACAGTTACCGCTATTGAGCCTGGTTTCACCCAGTCTATATGTGTACTTTTGGTTTTTCTTGCCTAAATGTAGGACTTTAGTTTTCTGTACATTGAATTTTATTTTGTTAGATACGGCCCAGTGTTCTAGTCAGTCAAGATCCATCTGGATCTTGAGCCTATCTTCTTGGGTGTTAGCTATTCCTGCCAGCTTAGTATCATCTGCAAATTTGATAAGTTGCCCTTCTATTCCCTCATCTAAGTCGTTAATGAAGATATTGAAGAGTACTGGGCCTAAGACGGAACCTTGTGGCACCCCACTGCTTACTTCTCTCCATGTAGACTTAGACCCATTAAGGACTACTCGTTGAGTATGGCTTGCCTGCCAGTTGCAAGTCCATCTAGTGGTGGTGCTATCTATTCCATGTTTTTCTAGCTTACTAAGAAGTAGATTTTTGGAAGCCAGCTGGGAAAGTCACAAGTGGTGATCATGTAACCACAGAAATGTTGCAATGGCTGTATATGAGTCATGGTGACGCAGTGGTTAGAGTGCAGTACTGCAGGCTACTTCTGCTGACTGCTGGCCTGCCTGAAATTTGGCAGTTTAAATCTCACCAGGCTCAAGATTGACTCAGCCTTCCATTCTTCTGAGGTCAGTAAAATGAGGACCCAGATAGTTGGGGGCAATGTGCTGACTCTGTAAACTGCTTAGGGAAGGCTGTAAAAACCCTGTGAAGCAGTATATAAATCTAAGTGCTATTGCTATTGCAATATATGATGACAAACTATAGGTCACTTTTTCAGTGATGTTCTAATTTTAATTAGTCATTGAACAAATTGACTACTGTAAGGTTTTTCATAAAAATTGTTAACTGGAATACGTGGAATCAGATTATCTTGATTCTTTGATGTCATAGACTAACATGGTTTTCCTCCTACCATTATTCAATGGATATAACTACAACTATGGTATATACAATACATTTATAAATATGTATGATTTGTGAATTAATTTTGTTATAGTTTCTATGAGCTATTACCAAAGACTTTCTTATTGTGGTTATCATATTACTAGGCTTCAGCTGTTTCAAATAAAATCCAATTTACAAGTAGTCCTCAACTTGCAACTACAGTGAGCTCAAAATGTCTGATGTTAAGTGATACAGTTAAGTGAATTTGCCTCATTTTATGACCTTCCTTGCCACAGTTGTTAAATGAATCACTGTAGTTGTTAATTTACTAACATGGCTATTAAATGAATCTGTCTTCCCTATTGACTTTGCTTGTCAGAACGTCACAAAATGTCAAAAGTCTCTATGGTAGAGAAATGATAATGCAGTATTGCAGACTAATTCAAGTCACTGCCAGGAATTTGATCCTCATCAGCTCAAGGTTAACTCAGACTTCTATCCTTCCAAGGTCAATAAAATGATGACCCAGATTGTTGGGAAAAATATGCTGACTCTTGTTGGGAAAATATGTTAACCACTTAGAGAATACTGTAAAGCAAAGGTCCCCAACCCACACTCTATAGACTGACACTTTATTGCAGCATGTCATAAACCAGTCCACACAAACAAGCAAAGTCTTCCTCTCTTCATTTTCTGCTTTGGCTAAGATTTCACACCCAAACTATCCTTGCTTCCTCCTGAGGTCAATAAAATGAGGACTCAGATTGTTAGAGGCAATATGCTGACACTATAAACTACTTCGAGAGGGCTGTAAAGCACTGTGAAGCAGTATGTAAGTTTAAGGCTATTGCTATTATAAGGCTGATTTCTATACTAAGTTCCTAGATTCCAAAATTACTGCTAGTCCCTTTGTTTTGTTTAGCCAAATGTGACAAATCCATAGTGTTGGCATTACCTCACAGGTGTCAAACTGTCAGCCCACGGCAGATGCGTCTCATGCAGGCACATCCAACCCAGCTCCGCAAAGGGGGAGAACATCACGAAACATCACTATGACAACATGACACAAGGAGTTTGACATCCATGCATTATCTCAATAACAGCCAGTCTCAGGAGAGGTGCAATAAAAATTACATTAGCTACTACATGGTATATTTTTCTATTTTTCACCATATCCTTTGAAATAGTGTGTATATGTGTGTTAAGAAAGATTCAGGTTAGAGAATTTTAATCTCTACTTCTGAGTGGGTTTTGTAATTACTGTATCACATATATGAAGGTGGGAAGGTGGTTATGGGGGAAGGTTTCAAAGCCGAAAGCTGAAAACAACATCTTGCCATGTGTTGCCAAAGCAACTCTTGCTAAAAAAAAATTAAAAAGAAATAATATGAAGAATCATGATTGTACATGAGTTTCTGAATTTACAGTTTATATCAATGAATAATCAGAATCATTACTATATTATATTTTCTTGAATTGTTCACTTGTTAAAACTGATGTGACATATTAGTAATCAGCATTCTCACAAAATGGCTTGTGTAGTAGCATATGTGATTCTTAGTCCAAATGAGCTATAAAATCATGGTCAACGTTATCCAGAACAAAGTTGTTGATGTTAGCATGTAAAGACCAAGATCTTCGCTTTATTTGAATACATAATAAGAGCCTTGGTGGCGCAGTGGTTAGAGTGTTGTACTGCAGGCTACTTCTGCCGACTATCGGCTGCCTGCAATTTGGCAGTTCAAATCCCACCAGGTTCAAGATTGATTCAGCCTTCCATTCTTCTGAGGTGGGTAAAATGAGGACCCACATTGTTGGGGGAAATATGCTGACTCATTTACAAACTATTTAGAGAGGGCTATAAAACACTATAAAGCAGTATATAAGTCTAAATGCTATTGCTATATTAAATCTCAAAATTAGAGTACATCATAATATACAGTGGATAAGTTTATTTTAAGAAGCTACATTTTGAGATCTGCTAGACAAAATTTAGGAAAGTTCACCCATATTGAGAAATAGTATATCTTGTTAATGATGGATTTTTATTTCAAATCAGAGAAAACTGACACAGGACTTTTCATTTTATGATGTCAAAATGAAACTTTGCAGTATCTCTGCAGTACTCTATAAACAAAAAATGTCAGCAAACCAATGTTTTTATCAGTGTAAACTGACCACAAACAGACAATTATGGATTAATGCAGCATAATAATTAACGTACAAAAATGCTGGAAGCTGATTCACACATATAAAGAATGGTGTATATATAAGTGTGGTAAACTCCTCAAATTGGTGCCTTGTAATTAAATAAAGTTACATGATTGTTTATTACTGCAAAGTAAACAGTAAAAAAGCTACAGTTGTAATCTAACTAAGTAACTAAGTAACAATCTCAGTAGCCTTTCTGAGCTGAAAAAAATTAAGGTCACACCTTATTAACAGTCAGAAAAGAGACTACAAGAAAATCCCTATAAACATTAGGCAATTTGTAAAATATTTCATAAGAAAGCTATGGCAAATAGCATATCTCTGCTATTTCTAAGAAAATTACAAGGGAGTTCAGAAAGAGTTAACTTTAATTCCATGGATGCTTTACATTTTATAATTATGAATCATCCTCAGAACTCAGAAGATGGTATTATGAGTTCCTTCATATTGTATGATACTCATCAGTGAAATTTTCAGACATGATTATAAATCATTGAGAGATCTATTAACTATAAATGTGTAAAAGCTGCTTAAGGTAGAGCCAATGAGCTTAAGACAATATTTTTAAACACATTACATGCTGCGCAAGCAATACTTCAAGCAATCTATTGCAAATCAAATTCATTAGAGTAACATAAATCCTAATGTCCTGAACTAAAGGATTATCAGTAATTTTTCAAATAAAGAAACAACTAAACTGAAGTAGATTTTTCCAAAGATTCCTCAGAGCAGTATGTTTTTTTCACACTTCCAGACTGTATGCAAACTAAATTTTATAAGCTGTCAAAAACAAAAAAATAAAAAGACATTTCCTATTCATCCAAGCACTTCAAATGAGTAGATAATTCTTATATTAACTTTATTTTGTGGACATGAACATCCTTAATTCGTTTCTAGCTGCCTAGAAGGCAGGCTCTACCTAAAGCTTCTTGCTGAATAAGCAATTTTTTTACATTTCTGCCAGCAAAGCCATCGTTTAGTATCAATCTGCAGCAAAATTTTGTACAATAGTCTCAGGTGAGGATTGCTTACCTGAAGCAATTCAGGGCTATTTGCCTTTGAGCTGAAAAGCCCTGATTGACAAGAAACTGTTCTGTCCACTTCTCTTGCTAATGTATGAATGGCAGGGGAAGCAGGTAGAAGAGGAGGAAATGTAGATCTTTGGGACACGAGTTCTCCTACCCACAAAAGATCCAATACACAGAAGGGTGTTTTGTTGACAGTGGTATGAATTTTGTAGTCTTCCACATCTCTCCTGCCATTCATAAGTAACGGCCATGAAGGCGGAAAAGACGCAATTGGCTTTTTAAGCTACAAACTATATGGAACATCCATTTTAACACACAAAACTGCCATTTGTAAAAGTGCTTTGTCTATACCACAGCCATATGTGAAATATTGCAGGTAGAATGGCATCCCAATGATGCAGTTGCTTATCACAGATACATATGCCCCACAAAAGTGAACTGCTTCTCCACATGCAGCTTGGCTCCAGTTGAAGTAACAGTGCTATTCACATTCTTCTTGCTAGCAGCAAGCATGCAGTCTGCTCTACTTCTCACTCTGCTTTGAGTGTTACTCTGTGGCCATGGATGGCAAAATAAAATCGGAGGAGAAAAATGAGGAATAATGGTTCCTTTGGAACTAAATAACTAAAAGTGGGTGGGGGTTGATAAAATGAGCAGGTTTTTTTAAAAAATGAAAACATGTATATCTGCTTGATTTGTTATTGACCGTCTTCATTGCATGATGTTTTCGGAATAGATGTCCATAGGTCATGCCTGTCTTTCATCATCCCACTGCAGAGAACAACTTTACATGCTTTGCCCTGGAAGTGGCATTATTCCAGTTAATTCATCTCCAGAAACTACATCTAGACAATTTTGGGTATGTTGATGCACATAGGATATTGAAACATAGATAGGGTTTCTTCATAACAATCTGCCCCTAACCTGGCATTTCAGGTCTTCTAATCCATTGCCACTGTAACAGAGGCCACCTTGCTGCTAGTTGACCTCTTCTCTTTCCTACTATTCTTCCAGGGATTTGTAGATATTGCATCTTCCAATCAAAGGCTAGAATTGCCAAAACTGAGCACATCAATAATAGCATTTTAGCACTTTCAAGCACACTCCACTAATCACTGTTCAGGATCTCAATAACGAATGAGGAATTTTACTTTTATGTGGTCCTTGGAGATGACTAAAGATGTCTTGTATCTCTAAAATAAAAATATATATCTCATATTCTACTTTGATTTCACCTGAAGTCAGTAAACGTACTTCACAAATCTCAGAAATTTCCAACATTCATCCTTGTAATTGAAAAATTCCAAACAACTGGTCAACCATATAATGGTAGCTGTTCATGCTTCTATAATTACAGGGATAGTTGCTGCAGTTCTCCTTTAGGCAAGATTATCTTTTCAAAGTAGCAAAAACAATAGCTAAAATAAAATATATAAAACTTAAATGGGGCGTTGGTACTTACCTGATACGCCCGTTCTCTGTGAGCTGTGAAGAGCATCCAGTGATGGGAAGGTGCCTTCTAGGAAGGCTGGGCTTAAACTTGAGGACACTCCTCCTCCTCCTCAAGACTCCTCCTTAGCATCCCCAGTTTTGCGAAGCCGAGGTATTGATACACTATATGCTTAAGCCTATGTAATAACCCTGGCTGGAATAGACCCCCTACCAGACAGAATAAAAGGGAGGGGCTGGATGCTCTTCACAGCTCACAGAGAACAGGCGTATCAAGTAAGTACCAACGTCCTTTCGCCCATGAGCTGTTCAGAGCATTCAGTGATGGGACATATCAAAGCTTGGCACTGTCCTAAGGGAGGGACTCTGTCAGGGTTGCAGATCTAACTGTCTCTGAAATAACTTGCTGCACAACTCGCCTACCAAATGAAGCCTCAGCAGAAACAAATACGTCAATTTTATAATTTCTAATAAATGGAGATGGAGAAGCCCAAGTTGCAGCTCGGCAAATTTCTAGTGTAGCTTGGGTCACCCATGCTTCTGTGATGGCTGCACTCCTTGTGGAGTGAGCTGTAATGCCTTGGGTCACTGGAATCGAATGAGAGTCATACGACTTAGCGATGGTGGCCCTTAGTCATCTACCTATGGTAGAGGTGAAAACTTGCAGCCCAGGGTGTTCAGATGAAAGGACATAAGAGGGCTTCTGTCTTTCTGGAGGGCACCATGTGCTCTATGTAGATGTGTAAGGCTCTTCTTATGTCCAAGCGGTGCCATTGGTGTTCAAGCCTGTGTGATGGACGTGAGCAAAAATTTGGGAGCACCAGCTCTTGAGCTCTATGGAATGCCGAATTAACTTTAGGAATGAAGGAGGGATCTGGTCTGAGAACCACTCTATCTGAATGAAAAATGCAGAGATCTTTGTGCACCGATAATGCAACTAGTTCAGAGATTCTTCAGGCAGATGTAATTTCTATCAGGAAAACTACTTTGTAGGTTAGAAATCGAAGCATCATGGTCCTTAGTGGCTCAAAGGGACCTGTAGTAAGAGCCAATAGTACCTTATTTAAGTCCCAAGTTGGATATCGGTGCACTAGGGGGCACCTCAAGTTCTTCGCACCATGCAGAAAACTGCAAATGAGAGGGTGATGAGATATGGAAGTAAGGTCATCCCAAGATATGACCGAAGCCAGGGGCACCACCTGTCTCTGCAGAGTATTGGGTGATAACCCCTTGTTTAGGCCCTCCTGTAAAAATTCTAATAACTGCACTACTGATGGAGAAGTGGGGTCAATCTGAACCCTCTGACACCAATGGCAGAAGCTAGACCAGGTGGCCTCATAGATTCAGTTCGTTGAAGGATGTTGAGCCAACTCAATAGTGTGAATAACTTGAGTAGAAAGGTGTTCATCTCTCAGACGTTGCCGTCAATTTCCATACGGCTAAGTTTAGCCATTGGGGATCCGGGTATAGCACTGGGCCTTGAGACAGCGATATGACCGATGATGGGATCCTCCATGCTGGTACCATCGAGAGGTCCTTCAGGTCTGTGAACCATGCTTGACTTGGCCAATAAGGAGCCACTAATAGCAGGTCTGCTTTTTCTTCCAGCAACTTCTGAATCAATTTTGGGATCACGGGGAGGGGAAGAAAGGCATATAGTAGTCCGGTGGTCCAGTGACATCTGAGGGCGTTCATGTCCTCCGCTCCCTGCAATGGATAACAAGAAATGAATTGGGGAAGCTGTGCATTGAGTGGGGAGGCAAACTGGTAGTCGACCCAACCTCTGAGTAGCCTCCAGAAAGATCTTGGGGTCCAGACACCACTCTGATTGGTCTAACATGGCTCTGCTGAGCCAATCCGCTTGTACATTTGCTATTCCAGATATGTGCTCCACCTTTAGAGAGAGAAGATGAATTTTAGCCCACAGGAATAGTCTTTCTGTTTCCCTCATTAGTAGATTGGAATGAGTGCCCCCTTGTTTGTTGATATTGGCCTTTGTAGTTATGTTGTCTGTTAAGACAAGCACGTGTTTGCAATGGAGATGTGGGAGGAATTGTCAGAGTGCCAAGTACACTGCTCTCAGTTCTAGCCAGTTGATATTGTATCCCTTCTCTGAATCCGTCCAAAGGCCTTGCGCTGTATATGATTGGAAGTGGGGGGCCCATCCCTCTAGACTGGCGTCTGTTGTAACAATCGACCTGTGTGGATCCTTGAAAGGGCATCCCTTGTTGATTTCGTGTTGCATCCACTATCGTAGAGACCTGGAATGGTTGATGGAACTTTTATACAAATCCTGGCATCATCTTGCCCGGAGCATTGATATGGCAACAGGAACCATTGCAGCGTTCTTGCATGGAACCAGGCTCAAGAGATAATAGAAATACAAGAAATCATTTTTCCGAACAATTTAGAAAGGAGATATAGTTGTACTTTCCTAAGAGTTCTGATCTGTTGAGCCAAATCTCTAATGTTTTCTTGTCTGTCAGGGGAGAGGAAAACTTTGCCTTCCAGTGTGTCAATGATGGCGCCAAGGGGAATGATTCTAGTAGACGGTGTTAAATGACTTTTTGACCAATTGATTGAGAACCCATGTTGTTGTAGGGTTACAAGTGTAGTTTGAGTGCTCGAATTTGCTTGATTGATGGAAGATGCCAGAATAAGGATGCCATCCAAGTAGCACTGAAGTTGGATGGACCTATCTCTGAGTGATGCTGCCAAGGCAGCCAAGACCTTTGTAAAAGTTCTGGGAGCTGAAGCTAGGCCAAATGGGAGAGCAATATATTCGTAATGGATGTTGTAACAGAAACAAAGGGATTTGAAATGTGAAGGCCTAATTGGGATATGTAAATAAGCTTCCATGAGGTCTATGGAGGTAAGGACATCACTTTTTCTGATGCTGAGTAAGATGGATTCTAGAGTGGTCATTTTAAATTTTCGGTAAACTAAAAATTGGTTTACGTTTTAAGTCCAGGATTGCCCTCCATGCCCCTGAACTTTTAGGGACCATGAAGAGGTGCGAATAAAAACCAAGACCTTTTTTATTAGAATGGATGGGTTGTATGGCCCGGATCTCTAGTAAATGTACTGTGGCTGTGTCCATGAGAAATCTTTTTTCTGTGTCCCTGGAAATTGGGGACTTCATAAAAAAATCCGGGGGAGCTGAACTCCAGTGCCAGACCAAATCGTACTGTGTTCCTGACCCATGCATCAGTGGTAGAGGAGTCCCATTGGTCAGCAAACCTTTTTAGGTGACTGCCAATGGGAATCTCATTGTGGTCGTTAGCTGGACCTGCGGAAGGGCCCATATCCTGTTCCTCGAAACTGTCTCCTAGGATGGAGCCCCATCTATATCTGTCTCCAGGTTCAATTCTATCTGTCTGTTGTCTGAATCCAGGCTGTCTTTGAAATCTTGGATAGTAGGATTGGTAGAAGGTGTGAAAGGAACACCTACAAAAGAGCTGTAGTGATCTGGACTCTGATTGATGAAAAAGAGAGGGAAGAATTTTGTTTTTGGTTCTGGTTTCAATTAGGAGGGTTTCAAGAGCACTACCAAATAGTTTTTTCTCTGAGATGGGAGCTGAGGCAAGCCACCAATTGTACTTCACATCTGCCTGCCAATGCCTGAGCCAAAGTAACCTTCTAGCCGCAATTTGGGAAGCAATGGCCCTAGAGGAAAATTTAACTACACTGAAGGTAGCATCTGCTGAAAACTCTGCAGTGGCGATTAATTTAGCCACATCTTGATGTGCCCTAATGTTTGAAGCTGGAATGGTATCTTTCAGGTGGCAGAGCCATCTGAGAGATGATGGTAGTGAAAAAGGGGGCGGCTGTGGCAGGGGAGGGGTACCCGTATTATCCAGCCGTGCGGTGTTCTCGGCCTTAAACAGCAGAGATTTAAATGATTGTGGGTGGAATAATCCTGTAAATACGGGGAGGTCAGATGAGAGGCCTTCATCATCAGACATCCCCCTTTTTAGCGGATCCACCTCTGACAATGCCTGGTAAATGGTGTGTACCGACCCCTCCTCCATTTGATCCATTAGATCACCTTGATCTCCCATATCCTGTGTGTACTGAGGGTCTATGACAGTGGGCAATGATAGTTCTGCAGGGGTGAGTACCTGATGAAGGTGTGGATCTGTGATGCACAGAGATCATTCAGAAAAAGATCTGCAAACTGAAGCTGAGGGTGTTCGTCCTGCCTGAATAGCCTGTTGGACACCTGCTGATATGCCCTTCTGGATAGCTAGCTCCATCCACGCCCTCATGTTGGCAGGGATTTCCTCCAGAAGTTTCTCCTCTTGTCTGATGCCAGCTGCAATTGGAGATAATGTTGCCTCTGGAGCCCCCCTTGGGGAAAGAATGTTAGAAAGAGCCTCCTGGGGAGGTTGTATCAATATGCTGCTCCTTCTGGATAAATCCAGAGGGGTGGTTGGAGGGTTCTGGGCCTGTGAGGTAGAGGGTATCAGTGGTGAAGAGGTGAGCTGTGCAGCTGCTCATGTACGTTTTTACATCTGCCTTTCTAATGCCTGATGGTGTCTGCATGCATCTTTGTCTGCTGCCTTAGAGGTCTCTTTGGACTCCATGGACTTATCTCTATTTTTAGCAGTTAGTCTAGATCTGGAGTTGTAGTTGCAGGCCATGGTATTGCCTTTGATAGATTAGCAATGCAAAGAGGCTATGAAATTAAGTGTCTGGAACACCTAGGGGCCTGTTCCCTTAAGGGGCAGGGGATCCTGGAATAAATAGTTCCCCAATGCCTTTAGCAAATGTTGTCTCCTTGTTCTGTTTTGCTTTTTTATCTATCTATCTATCTATCTATCTATCTATCTATCTATCTATCTATCTATCTATCTAACTATCTATCTTAATAACTTAAAGATTTGTAGAATTTTAGTCAATCAAGTCAATTTTTGAATAAAGTACTTGTAATATCAAATATGGAGAACAGAACACCCCCCTCCAGACCCGGCACCTATATGAGGGCACAGAGGTCTGTAACTGATAATTAGATCAGTTTAGCTGCACTTATTGCCTGTGGAATCCAGCAGTTCAAGTCCTCTTATCATCCAGTGGACTGGTGGTAGGGACCTCCCCTTCCCAGGTCCCCAAGAAGGAAAACCTTGTTGGGTAACTTGCCTCACAGACAGTAACAATTACTCAGCAAATTTAACCACGTGGCCTTTAAAATGGTGGCCACCTTGTGGCAGAATGAAAACGAAAGCAGCTATCACCGCCCAGCCTGCTGAAAGCAAAACCGCTTAGCGGAAAGGTGCAGGGGCTAATTCCTTGCCCTGAGGTGTTCTGCGGGGAAAGCTTCGCAATAAAAAAGGAAAAAAAGCTGCACTTTTATATGGAAGCTTTAAACCTTGAAGGGACAGAGCGTTTACTCAGCCGGCTGGGAAATCGGAGAGATAAGCCTCCTTGTTTAGAAGTTTAAGGCAGCATGTCTCTGAAACGAGAGGCTTTTAGCCTCAGGGCAGATTGGAAAGATAAACCTCCGTTTATGAGGCTTTAGCTTCGGGAGGCTGGAACGTAAAAACAAAACAAAAAACCGAGCAAAATGACTTTTGGAGGTTCCCAGGGGGGTGGTTGGCCAGAAACTATGGTTTTATCTGACCTGAGGAATAAATCAGCTAAATCAGCTAAATCGGCAGTGTTCTGTTCCAACCAGGAAAACAATAACACAACCTGTCTGAAGAAAGGCTGAGCTAAAACTGGGGACGCTAAGGAGGAGTCTCGTGGAGGAGGAGGAGTGTCCTCAAGTTTAAGCCCAGCCTCCCTAGAAGGGACTGAAGCACCCTCCCATCACTGGATGCTCTGAACAACTCATGGGAGAACAATATATTATTCATTGCATTAGTCTGTCATCAATGGTATCAGTTACATATTGTGTATAAATAACTAGCTAACTATAAAAAGCAAGATAAAAACAATCCTTCCTTTCATTTTTCTACTCATTTTTTGTATTAACTAATTAAAGTTAATAACTATGAAATTAATACATTCATTACATATTCAGGCAAGAAAAGCTCTATTGTTAAAAGCAGGGGGGGGGAATAATGCAGCAGAGGAAATTTCTAACAAGGTCAATACTGCAGCAATATCTTCAGAGTCTCAATGGTAGGAATGGAGAGCCACATTAAAACCACACTATTAAGACTGAGCTTAGCTATTAGCAGGATTGTCACAAGCAATACTTTTAAATCTGTGTACCATTCAGAAACAAGATTTAGATGGATATTAAGAATTCATTTATGCACATAGACTTTCCCATTTATAGTATTTAATTCTTGTAACATTTTTTATGTCTAGCAGAATTTTACACTTTATCAAACTTGTGGCTTAATGAACATTTTGAACTGAGGACAAGGCAAATTAGTGCCATCTATTTTCACCTGTAGCAAGTTAAAACTACTGGAAAAGTGTTCCAAACCACATTCCAATGTACTGTCCTTTTCCATAATACAATTACTTTTAGTACATAAAAGTAACACAAATGTTACTTTTAAGAAAGAAGCTGAATGATTGCTTAAACAATTACATCATTAAGATACTAGCCGTTTAGGTTTCACCCACATTCTTCATAGCAGGCAGAAAATCCTGGAATAAAACTTTTTTTAAAAATAGCTGTTAATAATATTTCTAAAGTAATTGTGTATTCTCTCTTAGTACTAAATTAGTACTTAGTACTAAATTATTAAAATAGACTCATAACTGCATATTAACATTCTCATCTGTATGAACAGTGCATCACAAGGACTTTCTTTCATATTAATATATTATTTAGTTTATGTTATAATAAGCATTTTTAACAATTGTATACCAGTCAAAGTAGTTGTGTAACTATAATATAATGTATTAAATATTTTAAACACTTAAAACTCAGCTTTTGTAGCAAAATAGAGCACATATATTGAATGCTGGATACAGACCACAGCAATGGGCAGTAGCACAACAATACAGGACAACTCTGTATTGATTTGATCAATGCCACTATGAGAGTTTCAGAATAAATTGAGGACTAAACTCTACTGGTTATTTTCCCCAACAAAAGCCAGAAGCCCCCAAAATTGATAACTTAAGATGGAATCAAGAGAACAATAAAGAGAAAAATTTAATACTGACAAAAAATAATAATAATTGGAATTGAACAACTTAAGGCAGAATTTGAAATTGAATTATGTACAAATAAGGAACATGTTATTGCAAAAAATGTGTAAACTTTTGTTGACACTCTAAATTGAAGAGAAACAAAAATAAGGATTACATGAAAAAATGAGCCATTTTGTTATGTTACATAGATAAATGGAAGAAAATGTGGTTAAACAGGATAAAATTCATATGTTAAATTTAAGTGAGAATTCTTATAAAATGACATTCCATTGGCCTATGACTTAAGTGTAATTATCAAAGAAGCATATAAGTACTTAAATGTTAAAAGTGTAAAAAGCAGGAAGAGATATTTTTACCATGCATGGTGATGGACTTGTGAAAAATATTAATATAGATATAAAAATTCATACAAACATACAAAAAAATAAAGATTAACATTGAGAAAAAAACTGCATTTTTTTAATTGGAACACATGGATTAGAAAAGTCTTGTGGAAGTAATTTTTAGATATGGTGACTCAGTAATATTAAATGCACAGCAATGGAGCAATGCTTAAATTCCCACAATGGAAGAATGAACTGTCAAGATGACAGAAATGGCAAAACTGACCTTTGGTCAGAGATAAAACAACTGCTTTTATAAAATACTGAAAACCTTTTATAGATTTTTTTTTCTTGCTGAAAATGAGGAAAAGTGCAGTAATGATTTATGGATTTGATGACTAAAAAAGGATTTTAAAAGAGATTGTAATTATTTTTGTAGTATTAAAGAATGAGGAAGCATAATCAGTTTAATTATGACTATTGAAAAGAAGATTGGAATGAAATGCTCTAGAGATAAGAAAGAGTGGGGAATTAGCAGATGAAGTATTAGATGAAGTACTATTAAGAATTGATGAGAAATTGATAAAAAAAATTATAAAGTTTTATTGGAATGCAAATTGGAGAAAGAAAAAGTAAAGGAAACGATAGTGGTATGGATGAAGAGTTCCGATTGGCAAATATTATGGGAAAGAAACAAAAAAATGACTTTGGCCACACTATTCAAGGAAAATTTATATAAATTATTTTACAGATGGCACATACCTCCATCAAGATTGGCAACAATGTATCCAAAACTTTCCCCCACATGCTGGAAGTGTAACAAAGAAAAAGGAACATATTACCATCTGTGGTAGAATTGCAAAAAAGCCCCCAAAATTTGGCAAAAAATACAGAAATGGCTAGCAGAAATATGTAAAATTAAAATAGAATACAGACCAGAGCTTTTTGTTAGGGATTAATGCGGGGGGAAATGATAAGGATAATATATATTTAATAATTCATATAATTACAGCTGCAAGATTGGCTTATGCACAACGATGGAAAGATAAAGAAACTTCAAATGAATCAGAAATAATTAGGAAAATTTGGATGTGCACAGAAATGGACAAATTGACAAAGGAATTAAAAAATAAGGATGAATCAGATTACTATAAAATATGGGATAAGTTTTACAGTTGGTTAGTAAAGAGGAAGGATCAAGACAATAAGAAATGGCTAAATGTGTGTGTGTGTGTGTGTGTGTGTGTATTATATATATAGAAAACAAATTTGTATTAGTTTTATATGTGATCTAACAATGTAAGACGAATATGTGGTTTAGGAGGATTGTACCATGTTCAATGGTACAATTGTTTAATGTATTTATTTTGGTTTTGTTTGTGTTTGTCCAATAAAAATTTATATAATTATTAAAAAAGAAAAAAGAAAAGAAGATTGGAAGTTGGTTTTTTAATCATTTTTATCTTTTTTCTTTTGTTATTTTCTTTGCCTTATTTTTAATTCTTTGTAATATTTTTTTAATTCTTTGTAATATTTTATAATTTATAGTATTTATGTTCTTTCTTTATTTTTAACTTTTATATATATAAAAACTTTCAATAAAAATGTATATGTATATTCATTCTCTTGGTAACCAGTGGTACTCTTGGTAATCTTTAGTAGCTTATTAAAAATGCTGCTAGACTACTATTCTATTCTTGTTATTCTTCCATGGCAAGTAACACATCAATCATTGAAGGCTTTTAGCCAAATACCAGAGTTGTTAAATTAGGCAAAGTTTTTCATGAAGAAGGTGCCCTTATTACAATCACATACGCTAGATCTCAGTTTGTACACTGGTTTAAATGCCTTTCTATCTTCCCTACTATGGCTAGTTATTGCCTTTCCTTTTTTGATAAGCATTTCCTTTTCCTGTCAACAGATTGTAGTTTGAGGCAGAAAAGAGTGGACCTCAGATGCAACCAAAAAGTCATATTATTTAATTTGTTCACAACTTCACATGTCAAAGGGTTTTTTCTTGCAGTTAGTAAACTATCACAGCATGCTATTCCTCAATGCAAGGGAGGGGGGTTTGGTTTTATTTTTACATGGGACACAATTAAACCAACACAATTCTCCACTAACTAAAATGTACAGCCCTTTGTAGTTTCTAATCTTGTTGCACATACAGACATCAGACACCTATTTCTAAATATAATGTAGGCATCAGTCCACTCCGACAAATATAAAGTCTTCTTTGTATGCAACAGTGAAAAAGCCTACAGATTTTTATAGAAAAAGACAAAAGTAGCACATGAGAAGAGATCAGCATGGGAGTCTTTCTTCAACAAAATTATTTTCTTTCCTATTTTCTTTCTCTAACATTTTTTCTTCTTCTAGCAAAGCAGAAAGTACACCAGTTCCAATTTGAAGCAATATAGAGCTGTGAATAAAGTCTGTGGGGAGAAGCTCTGATCAATCAAGAAAATGTATTTTCCCAAAATAGTTCACCTTCCATAATAACTTGGCAAAATGGATCTTATCCAATGAATTCTTAATATTGAACCTTCTTAAAATGGAACTCCAAAAAACACTGGTTTTATTCACATCACATCTCTGTTTAATTATTGTATGAATATTTTTCCTGTCATAAGCTTTGTGTTTGAAACTATGTTACCCAAGACAGAATAAGGTGAGTGGAAAAGTTGTCCTTGTGAAAAATGTGTTCCAGATGTATGACAAAACCACTCATAGCTTAGTAACTCCAAATGTAATACCCTCAAATATTGTATCTAATGTCCTAAAATGTGTGTGTGTGTGTGTGTGTGTGTGTGTGTGTGATCAGCCTAACAACTGATGGCCAACAAGACTTTATTTTGCCTTCTGTAACTATTTCCAATTCAAAGTGGGCAAGAGAAGAGCCTGGGGAAGGTTTTGTGATGTTATCTAAACTGAGTTTGATTCTGTGACTCCCAAGGACTTGGACAGGATTCTCCAATCTGTCAGTCTAGTCTGTTTTATGTTATCTCCTGGTCTTTCCTGGGTTATTAAGACAGCCACAAGAAACAATGTTATCCTTTTTGAGGGATGGGATGATGTTGGTCTTGAGGAGGCAGTGAAGGAAACTGCAGCTGGTACAAAATGAAGCGTCAAGAGCAGCAATGGATCCATGTGTCATCACTGCTACACAAGCTGCACTTGTTGCCAGCTGGCCTCTCCACCTTGAGTTGTAACTCAAGGTGCTTGTCATCACCTTTAAATATGGCACATGGCCTACTTATTTGAGGATCCACCTATCTCCAATGGTCTCTCTCTACCTGGCACATTTGTACAGAGTGGGGGCATTGCACATTTGTACAGAGTGGGGGCATCTGTTAAACATGTTGTATGACCAAAGAAATTGTCCATCCTCTCTGGAACACATTCCCTAGAGATACAAGTGACACTGAATTTACTGGTTTCTTAAAAACTAGCTTTGTTTTAAGACTCTGGAGCTAATTTGTTTATTGATGTATTTGTGGAGCCCTGTTGTATTTGTACATTTTTATTTTAGTTATTTTAATCTGGGTTGCTTGTTTATGTCTGTTTATGTTCATTTAATTATTTTTATTGTTTCTGAATTTTGTTAACTGGCTGAAGCCTAATAAAGTGGGTGACTATTACAAATTCAATAAATTGAAAGCTTCCGGTTTGAGTTCCTTCGGCGACAGACAGAAATCCACAATCATGTCTGGGCTCGCCACTGGAGCACCCCAAGCTGGCTGGTTTTGGGGCTAAGCCACACCGTAGAGGTATTGAAGAGGGGGGAGACTGCCAGCAGGGTTGAGGAGAGTCACATCTCTCCTCCTCAGCTGGCCATTACTCCCTTTCCCGAAGGCAGTTGCAGCGGTGGTCAGAAATGGCCACCTCAAAGAAGAACTCGACTGGAAAAGAATGTGTAGGAGGAAGATAAGAAGTGAAAGTTTTGGCTGACCGGGTTAAATTGCAAAAGCAACAACAAAGGTACCCTGGAATTTAAATTTACAAAAAAATAACATCGCTCCCAAAGAAGAGTCAGAAGCAGTGAAGGAAAGTGAAAAGGGAAAGGTTTGGGTTTGTTTCCTTCTCTCCCTTTCCCTATACTGACAACTAAGAGACTTAAATAAGAAATCGGAAAAATCTGCTTTGACATCAACAGGCAATTAAGCTGAAAATAAAACAAAATGTCAAAGGGATAATAAAGATTTCTGGACACTAAAAAAAAAATTTCATAAGCAGAAAAGGAGAGAAAAAGAATAAAAGGGCAGGATCTCTAAAGAGGGAGGAGACTGCCTGGAATTAAAAAGAATCTACAGTAAAACTTCAACAAGACTTCTAAAAGATACATTTTAAATGAAACTTTGTAACTAAACAGTAGAACCCCAGGAAGAGAAAGTGAAAAAAAGAGCAAAAAGAAACAGCTTGTGTGTATTTGGATTACTTGGTGATCTTTGGATTCTTGGTTATTGCATTTGAATGACTAAAATTAATCGGGTGGTTGTTTAAAAATTTATACAATGGCACTACTACTAGATGAATTAAAAATGGAACTTAAAAAGTACAAAGAAGACTTCATTTTTCAGTTCTTAGAAATGGAGATTTGGAACTATAAGAAACAACAAGAAACGTCTGCAAAACAAGAAGACTGGGACAAAGAAGAAGCCATCTTTAATGAACAAGTAATTCTATGTGGGGAAGAAAAAGAAAAGGGGGGAAAGAGAATGGAGAATTTAAGACTTAAAAAAACAACCAAAAAAAGAAAAATAATTCAAAAAATAAGTATAATACTGGAAAGCAATAGAAGAGGGGAATACAGAAGAGAGAAATAGAAGTAGAGAGACAAGGGGGTAAAAAGGGGAGAGTGAAGAAGAGAGTGGAGAAGTAAAGGAAAAGAAGTTACAAAGGACCAGAGCAAGATATGGAGAAATAGGACCTATTTAGAGATAATGGGTGAAAATCTAACTGAAAAAGGTATTCTGTAAAGGTACATAAGATTGTATTGTTATATTAGTAATAGAAATAACTTTAAAAAATTGGAAACAATGTATGATTAAAATGAGGGATAAAATAGTTAGTGTAATTTAGTGAAATGTTTGTTAATAAAATAAGTGAAATAAAATAAATGAGAAAATTGAATTAGGAAGGGACGGGAACATTTTAATTAGTTAATGTTCTATAAAATATAAGTGAAGGGGGGAATTAATTATGGAAAGCTTATAATTGTTCCCATAGAAGTATGATATTTAATTGAAAAGTAATGTTAAAGAAGTTAAGATTTTAATGAATATTAATATTAATGATAGAATTGAATTGGAATGGAATGTGTTGTTTTAATTACATATATTTATAATTTTTTCTTTTTTTTAAAGAATATAGTGTGTATTTTAAGAATGTACCAAGCAGAATCCGAATGGAAGTTATGTATTATATTGAATGTTATAACTTTAGGGTATATATTGAAGCCTAAATAAGAATTAAATGAATAAACTTAAAAGATATAAAGGCGTCATACTCCAATCAGTAAATACAGGAGAAACTTTGTTTAATGAGAAAAGATAATAGATAATTGAAATAGGACAGAAAAAAATACAAATATAATGATTTGAATTGAGATGAGATAATTAAAATAAAATTGAGAAAATTAAAAGAGGGGAGAAGCTATGCAGAAAATGTAAAATAGTAATAAGATAAAAATGAGCATGAAATTGAATTTGTGTCTGTACGAAGAAATGTAACCCGGGATTATGCTACTTTCAAAAAAGATGTTTTATTTGTATTTTTTTTTGAAAACTCAAATAAAATTTACAAAATAAATAAATAAATTAAATTAAAAGGTAAATTGTACATAATTATAACGTAATTTTTAAAGAATGACTACAATTTGCCACATCTTAGCCTCAGAAACAGATGGTTTGTAGGAGTTTGGCCAACTGGCAATGTTTTAATATTTACATGTATTACTGCAATTATTTGCACCATGCAGTTTCTGAAAGAAAATGTTTTGCATTATAAATGCTCTGTATAGCTATTTTAAGAAATATTTAAAGTTTTAAAACAGGTAAATTTACATAGTGCTCAGCTATTGTGTTAACTATAGTTATCTAATAAGTCAAATTTTAAAGCTTTTAACCTGTAATAGCTGGGTCCATATTTTGCACTAGGCCAAGCAAATCGTGTTATGGTTCCCAATTCAAATGTATTTTAAATCTTCCATATGATAGACATTTTAAAAGACAGGATGCATGTCTGTTCCAAATGCTAAAATGACTGAGATGGACGGCAAAACATGTCAAATTGAGCATTTCTATTCATATAAGGTAAGTTCACTTGTCTATCTCCTTTCTGGACATTCCCTATGAAAAATAAATTCATAAAGCTTTCAGAATATAAACACCATACAATTAATGTAGGTATTCTGCTTTAACTTAATCAAAGCACTTAATACATTCTAAGTGAAAGAGCATCTTTGCTTTTCTGATTTAACAAAATTACAGAACTTCAAAGATTATAAGTGACATTATGGGATTTGAATCGTTTTTATTATTAGAATTATATTTATCATAAAGGTAATACGGACATTTTCACAGTTCTCGAGGACTAAAGAAACAAAACATTAAAGTGGACAGGAATTATATGAAAAGCATAGGATAATTTTCCTGTAATATTTGAATTACTTCAAGTTACAATATGGATTCTAAACCATCATAGACATAATATTAAACATGTGGATAAAATTAAACAGAATTTATTAAGTTGGTGGTTTAACCTGAACTGGCCATGCAGTAATACCCTAACATTTTCTATTAACCTAAGTTATATCGATATGTTCTATAGATAATTCATTTCAGAACATTTAAATTCCTATTGTTTGTTTCCTATAATCCAAAAAATCACATTTCAAGCTAAACATACCAGACACATACAGTAACTGAGGCTTAAAGTGAGAAAAAAAAGTAGGTCACTCTATGCTTCATCAGAATTAGGTCAAAATTTTAACAAGTCATTCACAAGAGATAAAGATTTTTAAGCTATTTTTAATTTTAAATGGCAGTTAAATGAATATTGTATTCCAAGATAAACATTACTGAACAATTTAGCAAGTATTATTTGCATAAGGATGTTCTTAAGCATTTATCGATCTTATTACACTCTTTAAATACTATAGTTATTTGGATGTCATTCATAGATTATGTTTAGGATGTGGCAAGGTAAAATTATCTGTTTTTCACACTTTCCTCTGAAGACAAATTATTGATCAGGCAAATATATTGTAGTCCAATAATTGTGCCTGCTCAGCATGCATTTTTCAATTCACATCCATGCAGTTATTGTTTTTATGTACTTCAATGATATTTACATTGGATATGTAGAATTATAATTCCTAATTGCTATATTATACATTTCTTTCTCCTGTTCCTTTTTTTTTTTTCATTTTAACCACTTTTTGTATGTATTTGCATATATGTAATTTATCTTTGTGTTTTGTCTCTATTTTTCTATTATTTTAAGGAGTAGCTATTATTTTAAGGATTAGTGATTAGTATTGACTCCAAGGACTATCCAAAAGATCATTGTAATTATTATTGTTATTATTATTCACAGTACTATTACTTAAAATAGAATTTATTAAATTATTTTCATATAATAAATATTTGGGGTTTAATGAACAATCTGAAACGTCTTAAAGGGATCGATGAGCTGAAGAGTTTGTGAACTTTGCTTTAAGGTAAAAGATTTTTACAAGGCAAACTATAGCCAAAGCAGTACAACTTTCAATGCCTGCCTTTTCTTACATGTAAGATTACAGCATCACGCAGTAATATACAAATGTAGTATCTCTATCTTGATGCAAACTGTCATGCATAATTATATATGACTAGAAGTGAAACATTGCTTAAATAATTAATTTTAAGCTCACTTAAAATTGTATAGTTATAACAACAGGACCAGAAACTTCATGCAGTAAATTTGACCAACAATCAGTTCTCCTTTATGTAGCTTTAGTTTAGAGGATTGTTATATATAAACTAAACTAAAACTACTCTAATATCTGAAATGCTGTAGTTGCTTTAAAATAAAAGTTCAATGCATTTTTCATAATTTCATTTTATAAAATGTAAAACATAGGGTAGTTAAACTTGTGATGTAAAAGTTGTCTCCGAATGGTTCTTTCAACTCTAATTTCTATCCTTTGTTTGCTAAGAGAATCCAGACAACACTTATATCATTTTAACCCCAGTGTTCTTTATTCCGGTTTTGGGCTGTAATGATGTTATTTTTGTTTATGGGTTGTTGTTTTTCCTGTAATTTGCAACAAGGATAAATTATTCAAAATTACAGCAATAGTAATTAGAAATTGCAAAAAGCGTTGCATAGCTAAAAAGAAATGTAAAGGAAGGGAGGAAGTGTAATGGAAAAATCAGGCTCTAATGCTTGGATAGGTGGAAGGAGAGAGAAGAAGAGGATGATCAACAGCAAAGTGGGTGGACTCAATTACAGTGGTATGAGTGCACTGTTGAGAAACTGTAAAAAAAAACAAGTTAGGGAAAATCGTCGTGAAGATCTATCTGTGTGGTTATTAGAGGTCAAAAATGATTTGATGATATATAATCAAAAAAATCAAAAAGGAATTTATTTAACAAGAAAAATGAAGTCTTAGCAAATAAGATAAGAACACAGAACTTGGAATAAATTTTATGAGGTAAATTTAAAAAAATAATTCTGGGAGTAGGACTGTAAATCTGATTTGATCAAATATTTTTAATTGAATCAGAGAGTCAAATCTAATTATTAAATCAGGTGCACTTCTGCTGATTATATGTTTTGATTTAAAATATCAAAATGAATCACCTTAATTCATTTACTAACAGAGATCAAATTTACAGATCAAATTGAAGACAATCATAGAATCAGAATAAACTTGAAGTTTGGCAAAGAATTTACAGTATACAAAGAGTAAATTCCTGCATTATTTTTGAGGGTGGGGTGGGGTGGGGTGTTCATTTTAACACTACTTGCTCTTAACCTGATTATAGTAAATCATGAGTGGATAAACAATAATACCACAGTGTTTTCTTGATTCAATATCCCATTGAAAGAAATGACATATTAAAGATTTCTGAAAGAATTTCTCTGAAACAACATTAAAATGGCAAATTCAGTTGGTTCCAGATGTGCATGCGTGTAAAAAGTTTGCATATATGAATGAGCAATGGCTAACAAAATGGGATCTCTGGGTGGGAATATATAGTTCAATGGAATATGGTCCCAGTATGTGACTGCTATGAAAAGAGAAACTTGATGAAAGAAAATTAACTCCATCAGCCACTGGGATACTCTCCAGGTTGAGCATGTACTCACTGCTTGACAACGTAACCCACTGTGCAACTGCTATGAACAAAGTGAATCCCTTGCTAGGAATAATTAGGGAAGCAATAAAAAATAAAACCGCCAAAGGCACAACACAACACAAACTGCATTAAGCTTCTAGAAAAGGTACTGAATGATAATAGGGTCGAATTTCTACAGAGACATTTATGGGAATTTGTATTTTAACAAAAGGAATTTAACCCGAAATTGGGAATATGATATAAACACACATCACATGTAGACTGTGGATAAGGAAGTGATTTTTCTCCACATCTCAAAATATTTAAAGTTGGAAAAAATTAATATGGAAAATTTAGAAAAAGTAAAGAGTATTTGTTTGCCAAACTTATTTTTTAACCATAAAATATAATTGTGCCCATCAACTTGAGCGACACTAAAACAGAATTGCAAACTCATAGAGAATAAGATTAATTGTGGCTACTGGACATAGCTGACATGTATTATTTTTATATCAAAGGCTTCTCAATAGCATTTGGAGAGAAATGCAATTTCAATTATGTCTTGTGGATCTAATATCAATCATAATATTAAGAATCATCAATATGCTGATGAACATAAGTTTCCATCTCCATCCCTGGTGATCTAAGTGATGCTATGGCTACTCTTTCTCAATGCTTGGCAGCTGGAAGGGCAGCAAAAGACTTCAGCACCCTGGTAAGATGGAATGAGTGTGTGTGCAAGGAGCTCAGAAACCAGTTGATTAGCATCTTTAGTTTTGAATGGGTTGCACTATGCCAGATAGACCCAGTATGCAATCTTGGACTTGCAACTCCTGCTCAATGACCAGGTGTCAGTCATGGCTAGGAAAGCCTTTGTACAACTTTGTGCCCTTACCTGAGTTGTAAGGCCTGCACATAGTCACTCTTGCCATGGTCATTTCTTGGATATCTATAATACACCGTACATACAATATGCCCTTGAAGAGTGCATGTAAAGCTATAGCTATTGCAGAATGCAGCTACTTATATAGTTCTGGAGGCCCTAGGATGACACATATAACACCACTGTTGTACAAGCTGCATTGTTTATCACTTTGCTTCCAGGTCCAATTGAAGTGTTGGTTCTTTTAAAGTCCTATATGGCATAGGTCCAGAGCACAGGTATCAAACTCGATCACATCACATGATGTATTGTGACTTTTTTGCCTTTGCAGATCCAGGGTGGGTGTGGCCTACACATGACACATCTGGCCTGTGGAACCCAGTTTGACACCCCTGGCCTAGAGTATCTGAGGAGTCATCTCATCCCAATAAGACTAGCCCGCCCACTTGTGCCTGCTATGGACCCCATTTGCTAAGGAATTCTAGTACTAGGGTCAAGGAGAAGAGACTTTTCTGCTGGGTCAGGGCTACCATGCCAGAGTTTAGAATTGGTCTCACCCTTTTTGCCTTCCAACCAAAATTTGTTTTTTGCTGATTGGCTTGAGTCTCTGAGGGAAGCACTTACCACTGGGAATGATTGACAGGTAAGAAGACCTTGTGTCATCCATTTCTAAGTTCTGGGTTTTTTGCATAGCTTTAAATTTTTACTTTGAAGAGTTTTAAGATTTAATTGCTTTTCTATTTATCTTTTTATGATCTGTAAGCCGCTCAGAGTCATCTTATCAGGAAGATGGATGGCATATAAATTTAATAAATAAAATAAATAACAGTGGCTATCCCATTTGAATGCTGATTAGATGAGCAGATTACTTTCAGAGTGAGTTGTGATTAGTTTTGTTTTGTTTTACTATATACCCATCTTCAGTTTGTATGTTATCTTTAGTAAAAGATGTTATATTTTTTAACTACAATAGCAAATTAAACAGTGAAGTAATAAGAAGCCATGTCTAATAGTTAATTCTTTTGCCAAATTAGTAAATATTTGAACTTTATTCATTGCGTAATTGTGATAAATGTGAACAATTAAAGGTCCTTTAGCTAGAAACAAGGAATGATATGTTAAGGCTAAACTTCTTTACATTTGGTAGAAAATAAGCTACAGTAAACTTGTTTCTTGTTACATGTGCAGGATTTCAGTGTAATTCAAAATATCTCTCAGATTTTATAATCCAACAAAACCTGCTAAAACTGTTAATTGGGTGGACAGAATATGCCTCCAAGAAAGTAGACATGTGCAATGGTTTTGGAGAGTTGATGATTTCTTTGGGAAACTCTCTTTAGAGTTTTTTATAATACAGCTGTTATGATATTCTATGGTACAGTTTCTCAGTAGAATCACCAAACTTGATTTAGAATGAAGGGTTGATTAAGGTCATATCCTGGTATTAGGATATACAGTGTATTCAGAAAGTATTCAGATCCCCCTCACTTTTGTCAATTTTGTTATGTTGCAGCCTGATTCTACAGCTGTTGACATGCATTTTTTTCTGTCTCATTAATCTACACTCAATATCCATAAGGACAAAGTAAAAAGTTTAGAAATGTCTGTAAATGTATTAAAAATACTGAAATAGTATATAAGTATTCAGATCCTCTGCAATAATTCTTTAAATTTAGCTCCATGCCTCCCATTTCTCTTGAGTGTTACTGACATGTTTCTACACCTTGATTGGAGTGTGGTAAATTGATTGTATATGATTTGGAACTGCACACACCTCTCTATAGAAGACTTTGCAGCTGGAGTAACAATGCATACTGTACTAGAGCAAAAGCCATGAAGTAAAATGAACTATTTGCGGAGGCCAGAGACAAGATTATTGCAAGGTACAGATCTGGAAAGGCTACAATAAAATTTATGCTGCACTGAAGGGCCTAAGAGCACAGTGGTCTCATAAGCTCAAATGGAAGAAGTTTGGCACAACGAGCTGATTGCCTGATCAAACTGAGCAATTGGGGGAGAAGGTCCTTAGTAAGAGAGGCGACCAAGAACCTGACTGACTCACTCTGACTGAGCTCTAGAGATCCTGTTAAAGAAGGACAACCATCATTGTAGCCCTCCACCAATCTGGGCTTTAGCAAAGTAACTAGACAAAAGCCTCTCCTTAGTACAAAACACATGAAAGCCTGCTTGGAGTTTTCAAAAAAAACACCTGAAGGACTCTCAGACTGTGAGGAACAAGATGATCTGATGCCACCAAATATTGAACTCTTTCGCCTCAATTCTAAATGTTATGTCTGGAGGAAACCAGACACCACTCATTACCTGCCCAATTAAGCATCATGCTGTGGGGATGTTTTTCAAGAATAGAGACTGGGAAACTGGTCAGGGTTGAGGGAAAGCTGAATGGAGCAAAGTACAAGGGTATTCTCAATGAAAACCTGTCCCAAAGTGCTCAGGACTACAGACTGGACTGAAGGCAGGTGGGATTCTACCAGTTCGCACCTATTTGCTAGAACCAATTGTTAACATTCTAAGCAGTTTGGAGAACCCGTTAGAAGAAATTACTGGCCTAATCCTGTAAGGAAGGCAGGAAGGAAACATTCTGGTGTTGCTTACAGAAACTGTATCTCCATTAACCCTTATTACATTCTTAGCAGGACTAGACTTCCTGTCTCAGGAATTTCTCTGGAGTTTTTTTCCCCTCCTTTGCTGGTACTTGGCTTGTATGGAGTGACCATTCAAAGTTACAATGGCATTGAAAAAAGTGACTTATGACCATTTTTCACACTTACGACTGTTGCAGCATCCCCAGTCATGAGAGGCCAGGGGAGGAGATGCATGCCTCAATGTAAGTGATATTGAGTTGGCCACACCCAGCCAATAACATGACCTCCAAGCCATGTCTACCCAGTCACATGACCACCAAGCCATGCCCACCACCTAAGTCACGCCCACAGAACCAGTTGTTAAAAAATTTGAATCCCACCCCTGGCCGAAGGTTCATTTCCAACATGACAATGATCCTAAGCACACAGCCAAGACCACACAGGAGTGGCTTAGGGACAACTCTGTGAATGTCCTAAAGTGGCCCAGCCAGAGCCTGAACTTAAACCTTACACTGCAGTTGTTTAGTTAGTAACACGGTTGTTATGTGAATCTGGCTTCCCCATTGCCTTTGCTTGTCAGAAAGTCACACAAGGCAATCACATGACCCCAGAACACTGCAATGGTCCTAAATATAAGTCAGTTGCCAAGCTTCTGAATTTTGATCACATGACCATGGGGATGCTATAACGGTTGTAAGTGTTAAAAATGATCATGTCACTTTTTTTTCAATGCCGTTCAAGGCATTTCAGGGCCTTCAAGGCATGCAGCTCCTAATAATCACAGTCAGATCTAACCCTGTCTTTGAATCTTCTTTGTTGCCAAGCTAAGAATAATGCCTGTTTGGTCATCAATACACTGTCAACCTCAAGCTGGCCAATGAGTCCACTGAGGTTCTGTCATGTTGCCTGGATACGGTGGAAAACTAGATGGAGAAGAGCTATTTCCATCTCAGTTCTACTAAGACCTATGAGTCTTCAAGCCATCTGGTTCTGTGGATAGTCCATTTTTGCCTTGGATGGGATGGCATCCAAAAAAAGCTCATAATCTAGAGTCTTCATAGATAATTTTTTTTTTCAACTGGAGGGTCAATTTATACAACTGTTTTAGTTCCCAATGGAATATCTTAATTACGTGGAAGTTCATACAAATTACATTTATCTGTGGAGTACCAAAATAAATTTCTTACATCCTGTAATGACACCAATTGAACAGTCGAAAGCAAATGTTCTCTGCCAACATTTCCCTTCTGCGAAATCAATTGCCCTTGTAAATAAGAACTCCACCCTCATTATAGCATTTAGAAAACTATGGAAAATTTAGATAATCAAGAAAGTTTTCAGGCAAGAACTTGGTATCCTGGATACATATGATGCTATCTATTGTGACTTGAAAATTTGACTGATTTATGGTTATGCAATATTGACATACACTGCTCAAAAAAATAAAGGGAACACAAAAATAAGACACCCTAGATCTGAATGAATGAAATATTCTTATTAAATACTTTGTTCATTACATAGTTGAATGTGCTAACAACAAAATCACACAAAAATTATCAATGGAAATCAAATTTAGCAACCCATGGAGGTCTGGATTTGGAGTTACACTCAAAATTAAAGTGGAAAAAAACACTACAGGCTGATCCAACTTTGATGTAGTCAAAATGAGGCTCAGTAGTGTGTGTGGCCTCCACGTGCCTTTATGACCTTCCTACAATGCCTGGGCATGCTCCTGGTGAGGTAGTCTCCTGAGGGATGTCCTCCCACACCTGAACTAAAGCATCCCCCAACTCCTGGACAGTCTGTGGTGCAACGTGGCATTGCTGGATGGAGCGAGACATGATGTCCCAGATGTGCTCAATTGGATTCAGGTCTGGGGAATGGGCGGGCCAGTCCATAGCATCAATGCTTCGTTTTGCAGGAACTGCTGACACACTCCAGCCACATGAGGTCCAGCATTGTCTTGCATTAGGAGGAATCCAGGGCCAACCGCACCAGCATATGGTTTCACAAAGGGTCCGAGGATCTCATCTTGGTACCTAATGGCAGTCAGGCTACCTCTGGCGAGCACATGTAGGGCTGTGCAGCCCCCTAAAGAAATGTCACCCCATACCATTACTGACTCACTGCCAAACCTGTCATGCTGGAGGATGTTGCAAGCAGCAGAACATTCTCCACGGCATCTCCAGACCCTGTCATGTCTGTCACATGTGTTCAGTGTGAACCTGCTTTCATCTGTGAAGAGCACAGGGCACCAGTGGCGAATTTGCTAATCTTGGTGTTCTCTGGCAAATGTCAAACATCCTGCATGGCGTTAGGCTGTAAGCACAACCCCCACCTGTGGACGTTGGGCCCTCATACCACCCTCATGGAGTCTGTTTCTGACTGTCTGAGCAGCCACATGCACATTTGTGGCCCGCTGGAGGTCATTTTGCAGGGCTCTGGCAGTGCTCCTCCTGTCCCTCCTTGCACAAAGGTGGAGGTAGCGGTCCTGATGCTGGGTTGTTGCCCTACTATGCCCTCCTCCATGTCTCCTGATGTACTGGCCTGTCTCCTGTAGTGCCTCCATGCTCTGGACACTATGCTGACAGACACAGCAAACCTTCTTGCCACAGCTCGCATTGTTGTGCCATCCTGGATGAGCTGCACTTCCTGAGCCATTTGTGTGGGTTGTAGACTCCGTCTCATGCTACCACTAGAGTGAAAGCACCGCCAGCATTCAAAAGTGACGAAACCATCAGCCAGAAAGCATAGGAACTCAGAAGTGGTCTGTGGTCACTACCTGCAGAACCACTCCTTTATTGGGGATGTCTTGCTAACTGCCTATGCTTTCCACCTGTTGTCTATTCCATTTGCACAACAGCATATGAAATTGATTGTCAATCAGCGTTGCTACCTAAGCGGAGTTTGATTTCACAGAAGTGTGATTGACTTGGAGTTACATTGTGTTGTTCAAGCGTTCCCTTTATTTTTTTAAGCAGTGTATGTTATATACATTATATTTTTCATTCATCTCTCACAGCAACCTTAACTAAAGCAGTCTCGTATTTGTAATAAATACATACAAGTACACTTACTTTAATGACATAGAAAACACCCTTGCATGCATTGTTACTTGTTTTTTAATCTAGAAAAATCTGGTCTAGAAAACTCCTCTGGAAGTTGACCCATTTCCATTACAAAAAAAAGATAGCTTTTATTATTGGATAATTAGCACTATCTCATACATTTGGTCTGGTTAATAGAGAGATAAATGTGCCAATTATCAGATTTCCCTCCAAGATATTGTGTTTTAACTTATTTTAGATCCAATGTATACCATTCTATTTCCACACTCACGAATATATAAAAAGAACATTCCAGTATAAGATTTTAATAAGTACATAAAACTTAAAACATAAAAAAGTACATAAAACATAAAACCCTTTCATTCTATATAACATTTTTAATGCTGCAAATACAGGTAGTCTTTGACTTATGACCATAACGGAGCCCAAAATTCATATTGCGAAGCAAGACATTTTGCCCCATTTTACAAACCTTTCTTGCCATAGTTGTTAAGTGAATCATGCAGCTGTTAGGATTGTAACATGGTTGTTAAGTGAACCTGGCTCCCCCGTTGACTTTGCTTGTTAGAAGTTAATCACATTATCCTGGGACAAGGCAACTGTCATAAATATGAGTCAGTTGCCAAGAGTCTGAATTTTGATCAGATGACTATAGGGATGCTGCATCAGTCATAAGTGTGAACAATGGTCATAAGTCATTTTTTTCATACCACTGTAACTTCGAATGAACTGTTGTAAGTCGAGGAGTACCTGTACTATTAATTTTGAAATATTAAGTGATTTGCCAACTTTTTTTTTTTTTGCATCTTTACTAATACTTCGAATATTTTATCCTGGCAAAGTAGTTGAGAATGGAGACCCACATGGATCCTTGGACAGTTTAAGAAGCAAATTTGAAATAAGAAAACCGTTGATCAGTTAATACGCTCTTGGGTATCCAAGGGAAGAGTGGGTGCAGCAGGATAGAAACATAGCAATAGGAGAAGCAGGAACTGCCTAACAGGAATCTGACTATTAGTGTAGTCTGAGTCTAACTGTTGGTTACCAAAACTGGATGAAGTATTCCAGACCACTTATGTTTTCTAAGTCCAAATTGATCGGAAAGAGTCACAAACCTTCATAATATTTACCAGAACCTGAAGATTTATATTTATTTTTAATATTAGTCTCATATGTTTATTTCAAAATTTAGCTTTTCCCTTTTCCTCACTCCAAGCCAAAGTTTCATTCAGTTTTGACACAGTTACATTTGACATTCCAAGGGAATGGTTACAAATGTAGCATGTTAATAAAGAATGTTATTTGTTCAAAAAAACATGCAGGAAACTCTTAATACTTTGAAACAAACTGCTTCTTTTTTAATCACTTAACATTCATCCCTTTCAGAGCACTTTTCAAAGAATAATTTTATTTATTAACAAATTCCCTGTAGGGGAAATGACACATTTTCATGGTATTAGTCAATTATATTTGACACATGTTTATCAAGATTGATCAATCATTGCTGATAAGTCTACTAAGATATTCTTTTTCAACTAAAAAAAAACCTGACATGAGAATTAACACACCCCATTGCCCAGATTGATGATCAATATTGAGTATCAATACCAGTAGTGTTTGCTAGTGTCAATCACTCACTTCACAATGATCTAAGCTAATTATACACCACTTTATATCTGAGAATGGAAAATATGAGATTCTCATATTGAATCCATTGACAAATCACAGAATAAATCCAAGGCTTAAATTAAATGTCTTAAAATTCTATTAAACTGTATGTACTATCCATCAAAGTGAAAGATTCACAATATTTATATTTTCAAAAGTAAAAAACAAGACAGTTTAAAATCCACCTTAAAATACCAACATGTGGGTCTGACATTATGTTTAATGTATTTACAACAAAACATTTTCACAATTAGATCATTTTTCTTATTCTATATCTATAGCGTAGTTTAAATGTTCTAAATCGCAGTATCCTGTATTCCATCTCCAAGAAGGCTCTCTGAAGTCTGATAACCCTGTTAAATTGTACAAGCTATGAGATAGAGATAACCTTTGTAACAGTAGCAGAAGCAATCTTCACAAGCTATTCTATTCATAATATTAACTCATCACTTCCACAAAATCTATCTATGATTTCTATGCTTCCCTACTACAGTTAACCTAAGTTATTTATCATTCTTAGAGAAATCGTGCATTCAACTTAAATCAACTGTTTAGCATGCAGTCATTTTTAGTACAGTATATATTCACCTTCTTGATATTCACCCAAGTTCAAATTTTAGATATATGTTCTTCAGACTAAATTGCTTTCACACGACAGCATACTAAGAAGCACCAATCACAATAGCAAAGCTTTACAGTAAATGTACATTAAAATGTTTTTATTTAGAAACATTGATATAAAACTCCAAATGCCATGATATGGTAACATCCCCTCCCAAAAATTCTCCACACAGAATAGCCTGCAACTTTTAGGCCTTTGTAACTCTCAAACAAATATTAAACAAAAAACTGGAAAGGTGTTAATTAGACAGGAAAAAAATGGCTTGAGTTTGACATCATGAATCAGTTTTTAACTGAAATAAGGAAGTAACTTAATTCAGACTAGGCTTCTCAAGATGCTGCAATGATTTCAAGTTGCACTTGAAATTGTCTTTATTATCAGATTGAAACTCATTTTAAGTAGCAAATAAATATTATACATAACATCCTGAATATAGACTAAATCTTATCTGTATCCATTTACAATCAGCCACAATATTTTGTTAAATATGAATAACAGGTGACTTCCATATTATCAGGAAGAAAAATAAGCAACCATACTTTATTAAGTCACTTTGAGGTGCTATAAAGTTAATTTATGAAATTTAGGATTGATAAGAGAAGAACTCTATAACCAAACATTTGATTTGCTGAATAAATATTCATCTCAATAGGTTCTTTTCCTTTTGTTGTTGCAAAGTGTTTCCAAATCTATTGTGCAAGTGTTCATATGCTCTCTTTTTAATACATATGCAAAGATCGATATTTTTTTCTTTTGCCAATGCTCTAAAATTCCTTATTTAAAACATTTTTGCTATTTTGCAAGTGGAGAATTAAACACTGAACATGGTCAGATTATCCTAATGCTTTGATAGGAGAAATCATGATTGTTATCTACAAGTAAACTTGATTTAATATTCACACTGACAGTTTCAATATTGTGTGTGGCAAATATAGGAAATAATCAAGATAACTGCATTTAATATGTTCAAGGATATTTTCATTATCTTCTAAGTTGTACACATATTATGGCAGGAAGTACCAGAAGTAAAAAATATAGATCTAACATTAATATTTTTTCAGGAATCACATTAGAATCAACAGTTGGATGTTCCGAATGCTACTGAAGATTTATCTTAAAAACATACATTTGTTTTAATTCTCACATATATATTAAAGCTGTCACCTAAAATTCTGCTTTTCCTCAGGGGGAAAAAATCAGGAAAACAGGTTTTCACTATTGTTAGATGTGGCTTTAATTTATCAGATGGGTGTCACATTCTATTAAGTTTTAGGCCCCTCTTCAGTGTCCAATCATAAGTATACCTCCTTTTACAAATCACTAAACAAAAAAGCATGGAGCAACAAATTCACTTGCATAATGTTAAACCCCAGACCATAAGGACTGGAGACAATTTACATTCTCAACCTTTATTTGGTAACTTTATTCCTAGGCTAATCTTCAACTTGATGTCTCTAAATTTTGAACAGGCTGCTTACTAGTATGTCAAGAAGAAATCATTTACTACAAATGGACAAGACAGTCATGGGATCTCAATATCTGATGTCAATCCTCCTTTACCCTTGGCTCACCCATTTAGTTTTAAGAAACAGATTTCTCAGATTGCTGATTACACCAACCAATATTTAGAAAAACATTACATCATAAACAAAACCATTGTCTTTATGGGGCATTTCTCACTTAATAGTTCCTTTGTCTGAGAGTTATTTAATTTTTAAATACATTTTTAATATAATTTTATTGAAAGTTTTAAAACAAGGAAAGTTAATTAATCTTAATATTAATACAGAAATAGAGTAAAATAACATTATGACTGTTTCTATAAACTAACCAATATACTTCATCAAAACCAATATATTACAGGTTGATTTTTTCCCCATTTCTTTGCAAAAAGTCCATAACGGTTTTCCAGTCAGTAATAAACTGTCTAATATGTTATTCAATATTTAAAAAGCACTGTTCTAAAAAATATCATTAACTTTGTTTAGCTTAGAATAATAGATGACCTTATATTACAGAAACAACCACCAATATTCTACTATATTCTTAAAATCTGCAATCTGATCTGGGCAGTCCTGGCTGATATTTTCTGTCTTGTTATCAACTAGCTCTAGAAAGGAAAAATAGCACAGAAACCACTTACTTGAACCTGCCTTGGCAATGCTGGCATTGATCCCCCACCCAGCCTTGATCACAGAGGCAACTGGAATTGACACATCGACCAGCAAAGCACGGGGTTCTTTCACAAGTCTTAGACTGGGAAACTTGGGCATACAGCACCAGATAGAGGATCCCGTAAAAGAGCAGCCAGTTATTTATATCCATGAAGGTAGCAAAGCAGCAGGAGGAGGAGGAGGAGGAAGAAAAAGGTCTCCAGGTTCCCAGGATTACAGGAGGGCCTTCTGTTCTGCGCAGGACTTTCCCCAACAGATCCAGCATCTTTGCCCACAAAGCACATCCGCAACCGGCCTGCCTGACGAACCGCGACAGGGGAGCGAGGAAGGCTGAATTAATCCAGTTCCCCGGGGAGGTTTAAACAGGAGGAAAGCCGCCCCACGCACATCGCTCCAAGGAAGGGGCTATTAAAACAGGTTGAAGAAACGGGGCGCAGGTAGGGAAGGGGCTGGAGACTCCCGAAGGTAGTTACCACAGGAAACCGAGAAGCTTCCTCCCCGACGCTTCTCACACCACCATCTCCGCCGGGTTCTTCGGGTACAACGCTGGCGACCCGCTTCCCGCCTCCTCTTCCTCGTCGTCCTTGGGGCTCATTGCCCCCCACTTTCCATGAGCGGAGGCTTCTCTACTGCCCTCGCCGCTTCTTCTCACCACATGGCGTCCGGTTCCCCCCGCGCCCGCAAAAGAAAAAAGAAGCAGCCCCTCTCCTCCGCCTCCTGTAGTCCCGACTCTTGCAGTAGCAGCAGCAGCAACGGGAGAGCAAGGAGGGCAGCGGAGGTTGGGGGGGGGGGGATGCTCTCGCTCCTTCAAGGCAAGGAGGGCGCCGTTCCTCAGCGTCCTCCCAGCATCGCAGAGCAGCGGGCCGGAGGCCGGGGGGGAAGCGGGGGTTCTGGTGTTTTGGTTTTTCTTTTTTTTATTCCGCCTTGCAAGCGGGGGTGTGAGGGGCGGAAGGAAGGGCGAGAGTTAAAAGCCTCCGTCTGTCCCAGCTGACACTTTGAAAGCAGCCATTTTTAAAAGGCTAATTGTAAGCTGCTTTCGGAGACTGGCTGGCTGGGGCCGAATCCCTCCTCTTCTTCCTCCTCCTCCTCCTCCCCACCCTACTCCTCTCCCGCTCCGCTGGTCTGATTAGATCCGTCCTTTTTCTTTTGGACTACCAGGCAGGCCCCGCCTCAGCCGGGGAGAAGAACGGCAGCTGTGGCTCCCCTCTCTGGAGGAAGCCCCGCAGCCTACAATAGACTCTGCTTCGTTGCTGGAGCAACTGCCCCGGAAAGGATGGAGAGCCACTAAGGGTCCCTTTCCATTTCTGAGCCCCAGCCGAAAGTGAAGGGAGCGCGCTTCCCTTCCGCCCCCGGGAAAGTTCGTGCCCCGGTTTCTGGCGGTCTCAAAATCGAAAGGAAAGTCTCTCTCTCGCTCTCTTTTCGGTCTTTGGAATTGCAACGCTCCAGCCTCTCCGCCGCCTTTGCAGGGGAGCTCTAGAAAGAAACTATTACACAAAGAAGAGCTGAGCATGTGCGGCAAGCCGAGGAGCCCCCCCTTTAAAGGCGCAGCGCCCGTCTCCGTTGCATCACTTGGAGCGTGACCCGCCGGGAAGGAAGCGGGCGCGGCCGCGCGCGGACGGAGAAGCGCAGGATCTGCCTGGGAAGGAGGCGAGCGCGCGCAGCGGGCCCGAGATTTGTTCTCGTTTTTCCTCAGGAGGCCATGCGAGTTCCTGAACTTCATGTGCAAAGCCAAAACAAACAAACAAACAACCAAGCAAACAAAGCCGAGAGTGGAAGCCATTTCCAGACGTGCTTTGTTAAACGCCGTGCCTCATTGCGGCAAAATTTCTAAAGGAGAGGAAGTGATCGACTGTCAACCTTGTTCCCACGACTTGTGTTTTTTCTGTAGCCAGCACTTTTGTCCCCTCTAGTCATGCCTCTGTTGCGCTTTATGCAGGACTTTACGACCAAAATTGAGCCCAGCATTTATGTTGCCAAGGGAGGAATTTGTTAAGGGAATTTTGCCCCGTTTTGCGACCTTTCTTGCCTCAGTTGTTAAGTGACTCACTGCAGCTCTTAAATTAGTTATGTAGTTGTGAAGTGAATCTGTCTTCCCCATTGGCCTTGCTTGTCGAAAGGTCACAAAAGGTGAACACTTGACCTCGGGACACTGCAACCGTCATACATGAGTCAGTTGCCAAGCATCCAAATCTTGATCACATGGCCATGGGGATGTTGCAACTGTCGTAAGTGAAAAAGATCATAACTCACTTTTTTCAGTGCCGTTGAAACTTTTAGCAGTCGCTAAGAGAACTGTTATAAATTGACGAGTAGTGTAGATAGTCCTTGACTTACAGCCATTCCTTTAGTGACTGTTCAAAGTTATGACTGGTCTTCACACTTACTACTGTTGTAACATCTCCAGAGTCATGTGACCAAATTCAGCTGTTGGGCAACTGGCATGTGTTTATGAGGGTCCTGGTGTCAAATGATCACCTTTTACAACCTTCTGACAAACAAGGTCAATGGGAAAGACTGATTGCCTTTGTGACCATGTTAACTAACTTCACAACTGCCATGATTCACTTAACTGGCAAGAAAGATTGTAAAATGGGATAAAACTCACTTAACTGTCTTGCTTAGCCCAAAATGGAAATTTGGGGCTCATTTGTGGTCCTAGGCCAAGGAAGTATTTGCAACAAGTGGAGCTTAGTGTTCCATTATACCACTTCCATTTCTGTGTTTTTCATGCTTTAATAGGATTCAGTTTCGTACTATTTCTAATGAAGATGCCAAGCAAAACATGAACCACCTTAAAGTCAAGTTATGCTAATTCTGCTTCTAATACATTGTACGATTAGCATAATTTTTCTACATATCTTTCTGAGCTAAGCATTATGTTTGTTAGTGCCAGTGGTAGTAGTAGACAGTCTATATAAAACTTATGTGATTATTTAACAGATTTCAAACATGTTAAGATTTGCTCCATTGACATAACTATATTCAGAAATTGCTTGTTAAAATCAGCTTTTCATCTTTTCTTTTCCAAGATTTTTATTTCATTTCCTGCCTCTTATACTTAGTCAGACCATAAAATAAGATGCAGAATTGCTGAATACTGAAAAAAAGTTATGCTGAACCCCTAGTGGCAGCATTTCCTTTCTAATGAAACAACTGATGGCCTTCCATAGATTTTTTCCTGTTAATGTTATGCTGCAGTGCCCATCTCATATTGAGGCTTTTTTTTTTACAAGTATGGTCATATAATATAGGGATGGAATTTAAATGAACCTGCAAGTGGAAAACTTCTGCTTCTCTCTCTGAAAGCTAAAATAGAATATCAATTTGATAGAAAAGGATCTAAAATCAAAATAAAAAGTGATGCTTATGATGTAGAATCTCTATTAGAATTATGCAGCAATGCCATTGTATTAGGGGAATAAGCCTCATGGAATATACTGTACACTCCAGGGATGGGATTCTACTGGTTTGGACCAGTTCTATAGAACCGGTTAAGATTCTGCGCAGTTTGGAGAACCGGCAAATTGTGCCCCTGGCTGGCCCCGCCCATCTCCACCCGCCCCACCCCTCCCTCCCTGTCCAGTCAGTCTTCATCGCACACATGCCTCACATCGCTGATTGCATTCTCCCTCATCCAGTCACTTCTTAAGGTATTTCCTTCTCCCCCCCTCCTTACAATCAGCTGTTCTGATGATCAGCTGTGCCGGGATCCCCTTGCTGTCTTACTGTTTTGCTCAGGAGACTTCCCTGAGGCCCAGGAGGCAAAAAGGGGCGCACGGGAGGGAGTGCTGCGCGTGCTCCCCCACGCTCCATTTTTGGCCTCCTGTGCCTGAGGGATGCCTCCTGGGAACAAAAACACCAGAGGTATTCAGCAGGTTCTGACCAGTTCTGGAGAACCAGTAGGAGAAATTTTGACTAGTTCAGAGAAGTGGTAAATACCACCTCTGACTGGAGATTTTACAGCATCCTTCCCTGCCATGGCCACCAAGCCATGCCCACAGAACCTGTAGTAAAAAAAATTTGAATCCCACCACTGGAAAATGTCCTCCCAAAAGGCTTTCCTGAGGCCCAGGAGGCCAAAAAATGGAGCACTGGGGGGGGGGGGTGTTGCAAAAAAAGAAGCCATGCCCACCCAGTCACATGGCCACGCCCACCTAGCCACATCCACAAAACCGGTAGTAAAAATGTTTGCATCCCACCCCTGGTACACTCTATTTCTCCAATATCAAATTAAAGTAAACCCTCATTATGTCAGCAATGGTATGATAAAATTGGATATCCACATTACAAATTCCTTTCATGTTTCTGTTGCAGTTATCTATCAAAAGAGTTGTTCAGGTTTTCATGTGTCATAAGCATTCCAAGTATATTTTCTTCCAGCTTTGCTACAATCCCCTTCAAAACAACACATGAGCATTCTGTAACAAATTATCCAATACTTGAGGAAGAAATGCATAAATGAAAGTGAATCTGACATTAAGCAATTCTTCAAGTCCCTCTTGGCTTTGCCTCTCTTCTTCTCAGAATCCATCAGAATCCATCAGGAACATCTTGAGCAATAATGTTCAATGAAGAAATGCATTGGAAGAGAGCTCGTAATCAAAACTACTTGTCTCCCCCCAAAATATTAAATGAGTGGCAACAAACAGATTCCAATTGGATCACAGCAGAAGGAAAAAAAACACTTCAGAAGAGTAAAAGCAACCAATGCTTTACTGAGTTAGTTAATTGTTCAAAATTGAACAGCTGCTGAAATTCAGTAGATACCTTTCTCCTTTTTTGGCATATTAGAATGCAGTTTTTGAACAAAGTTCTTGTTTTAGGTTTTATAATTTTCAGTGTCTAATTGAAGTAGGCTTCAAAGCTTCAGTTTTCTCTCTTGATGGCAAATCTTCCAGTACATTGTACAAAATAATGGGAAATATTCCAAACACATATCAGTTCCACATTGGTGGAATTGTTTTCTTTGGTATAGTGACCTTTCTATTCAACATAGCAAAGCCACAGTCTGGAAGAATAGCCCAACAGATCTTGTAAATAAATAATACCAGAGTAGAATTAATGATTTCGATCCTACTATAAGCATATAGATTTAGGCAACTGCCTGAACAAAATCCATATTCAATGATACGTGTTCAGTTCTCAACGTTGTTCAGTTCTCAACAATTAAGTGGAAATGTTAGGAAATTATGTTTTTCTTTCAATAATAATAGCAAGCTTCTAGAGCAGTGGTTTCCAAAGTGGGTGGTACCGCCCCCTGGGGGGCAGTGGGATGCCTCAGGAGGGCGGCAAGAGGCAAGGGGGGCGGCAGGGGGGCACTAAGAGGTGGCAGGGGGCGTTCAAGGTGCCGGCTCCGCAGGTTCACTGACTGCCGGCCACGCAGCCCATTAACTGTTTCATCGCTCCGTAGCTGGCGCCTTGAATGCGGAACCTGCGTGTGGTAAGCCTTGCCAAGCCTGGGGGCGGAGAGGTGGCAGGTGGTGGAAAGAGGGCACCTTAGCTTGCAGGATGCCCTCTCCAGTGGAAAGCCCAAAAGCAAAACCCTCCCAATGCATGCAGTGGAAGGGGTGGGTGGTCCAGCATTAGGGCCCCCTTCCCCGGAGGAGAACAAGGGAGTGCTCAGCGCCTGCCCAGCCTCCACCTCTCCAGCCAGCCAGGCTTGTGCACAGGATGCGGGTGGGTGCAGCGGTGGCTCTCCAAGGCGCCTGGCTCAGTTCGGTTCAGCTCTACGTGGCTGTCCCGGACCTAGAAACTAGCCTCTCTCCGAGCCCTCCGAGCCCTGTGCTTGCTTGCTTGCCTAGTTTCCAAGCGATCATTCTCTCCGCCTCCCCCAATCTGGGCTGCTTCCACACGCCTTCCTCCTCCCCAGCAGAGCATAAATATGGGCAGAATGCTTCACTGAAGTTGGGAGTCTCTGAGCATGTGCAGAGTACCTCCCCTTGCTTGGCCCTATTGAAGTGGACCTTGGGTTGAAGCAAAGAGGGTGAGGTCAGCTGCATCGCTGCCCCGGGGAGGTTGGCATTGCAAAATTGGATGCCAAAGGGGGCTGGAGAAGGGGCAGAGGGGCAGCTGCAGGGGGCTGTAGAAAGGGCAGAGGGGCAGCTGCATTAAGGAGCAGGAAGATTTTAGCCATGGTTTATTCATTGACTAAGCCGGAATCAAACAGCATGCTAAAGTCTAAACCAGAATGGCTGGGTTGATATGTTCAGTCCATGTTTCTCAACCTTGGAAACTTGTGTGGACTTCAATTCCCACTCTGGCTTTGCTCTACTAACTTTTTCAAAGTGCCACTGCTGTCGCATTCTTTTCTTCTGTCTGTCCATCCATCCATCCATCCAAAAGGTCTGCCTGCCTGCCTGCCTTTCTGTCTATCTACCTACCTACCTACCAATATAGATCTATCTATCTATCTATCTATCTATCTATCTATCTATCTATCTATCTATCTATCTATCTATCTATCTATCCATCCATCCATCCATCCATCCATCCATCCATCCAAAATGTATGTTTGTCTGCCTGCCTTCCTGCCTACCTACCTATCTACTAATATAGATCTACCTACCTACTTACTTATCTACCGATCTACTTACCTACCTATCCATACATTCATCCAAAAGGTCTGCCTGCCTGCCTATCTACCTATCTATCTACCATCTATCTACCTACCTACCTACCTGTCTGTCTGTCTGTCTCTCTCCGTCTATCCATTTTCGAAGCGCCAGCCCTGCAGACACATTGGGAAAGTAGAGCAAAGCTAGTCTGGGAGGGAGGGAGGAAGAGAGAGAGAGAGAGAGAGAGACCTGATGCATCAGATTGAAATGAGGCCTAGTTTAGACTGAGGCCCTTTTCCACATTGAAACATTTTTGCCAGCACATTGAAACATCTTTGGCTTCTAGTAAAGGTTTTGTGGACAAAACATGGTCAAGACTATCAGGAAACTCTCACATTTTGTTGAGGCTTTAAAGAAGATCCATTGGACCAGATCTCCATTCTAAAAATTACTTTTCCCCAATGTATTAATTACAGTGCCAATTCTGAAGAAGGCAAAACCAAAATGTACTGGTAAATTACAAGGAGAACACACACACACATACTGTTATGTCCTGAGGACTCAAGGAGTTCTCACTCAGGTCCACTCACTTTGTGTGGGCGTTATTCCCCCATTCCCATTGGCTGGTTCTCCCCAGCAGCCAGCTATAAAAGCAGGCTGCGGGGTCCAACTGGCTGCTGATTGCTGCGAGCCAGTTCCAGGCTTGGCAAGCACGGTTAGCCCTTTATTTGTAAAATAAAGTACTGTTGCACTCATGCTCTGGTCAGCCTCTCATTGCTCAAACTTAACACTGGCGACGAGGGTGGGATGGCTACCAGAAGCACCTTGCAACCGCTGAGTCACTAGCCACCAATCTACAGCCCAGAGAGAGCGATCGGCTGGCGACAAGGGAAACGCTGATCCGCAGCCAGAGAGAGCGGTCAGCTAACGAAACGAGCGATCAAAAAGAGCAAACGCAGATCCGCAGCCAGAGAAAGCGGTCTGAGTCAAATAGTTAGAAGCGTCTGTAGCCGCTTGTTAGCCCCGCTACGGGGAAAGTGAAGCACTGCGAGCCGCAGCCGCTCTGCATTTGGCGCGAAATTCAAACGGGTGTCATTTGAATTTCGAGCCAGTAGGAATCACAGCACAGCGCTGTAGAGAGTCACTAACGCCCACTTTTTTCGGCGCGAATCAAGACACCTCCAACGGCTAGCAGCCAATGTGGTAACCGAGAGAGAGAGAAAGAGAGGGTAGCAAAAAACCTCTCCAGAGCTGATATCACTAGTAACTCACGAGCGTTCGTAGTCCCAGAGAGATTTTTCCGCAGGTAGCCCAGCCGTTCCAGCACCATGAGTTCCAATCCAGTATTCCCGGCGTTTAAACCAGACGAAGAGAAGTGGGAATCGTATAAGAACCGTTTCAATCATTACATCGATGCGGTCGGCCTGTCGGATGCGGGAGAGCATTGGAAAAAATCCTATTTCCTAATCTACTGCGGAGCCACTGTTTACGATACCGCTGCAGCACTCGTGGCGCCGAGAGAATTGAAAAACGTTCCGTGGTCCGAGTTGCTTGAGATCCTCACAAACCACTACGCTCCCAGGCCTTCACAAATCGCCAGGAGGTTCACGTTCCGAATGAGGAAGCAATCAAGTAAGGAGACCATCAACCAATATATGGCCGCCCTCAGAACAGCAGCCCTGCACTGCGGGTTTGGAACATACCTGGAGGACATGCTCCTCGATCAATTAGTTTGTGGGGTCAAGGATCTCAACCTACAGAGGCGACTGCTAGCTAAAAAAGACCTCAACCTCGCACAAGCGGTAGAGGAGGCCCTAGCAGCCGAGCTAGCAACGAACTCAGCCACCGAAATTCAGGGCCCAAGTGCCAAGCTAGCAGCGTTCCCAGTCCATTCCGAAGAGGTGGAAGCAGGGGAAGGCCACAACGATGAGAACGATGTCCATCGCCTCACCAATGACAGACGGTCGCAGGTAGGGGCCAAACAAGAATACACCGGTCCACCCAAGCACATCACCCTGTGCCTAGCCTGTGGGGGATCACATCAAAGGGCCACCTGCAAGTTTAAAGGAGCCATTTGCAACAACTGCCATAAGAGGGGCACATTGCGAGAGTCTGCCAAGCCCCCAAAGCGCTGCACAAAGACCCCGTCCTCGCACTCGGGACCACAGAGGCAAGTATTAAACTGTCGCACGCACCGCCTTGCCAGGCGTACTTGCCACTCTGTTAGTAAAATTTCTCTCTCCATTTCCCTAGAAGGTAAACCGTGCCACATGGAGGTTGACACAGGGTCAGCGCTCTCAATAATCTCGTGGAACACCCTCAAGAGACTCCACCCCAGCCTATCTACTACCCGGCTTCAGAGATGCCAGTTCGGTCTGAAGGACTACCAGGGAAGGCCATTCCCGTGATCGGCAGAGGCAAGTTCTTTGTCAGTTTTAGAGCTTTTAAAGGCCACCTACCTCTAGTGGTAGTTAACGGCAATCTACCCACCTTATTGGGGCTCGATTGGTTTCCCCACCTCGGCCTAGGGTTAACAGGAGTCCATGCTGTCTCAACCTCAGACACTGACTCCTTATTCGCTGACTACGCAGATGTGTTCAGCGAGGAGCTGGGGTGTTATAATGGAACCCCCATCTCGTTCACCGTTGACCCCCAGGCAGTCCCAATCAGATTAAAACCACGTAGAGTTCCATTTGCTATTCGACCAAAACTAGACGCTGAATTGGATAAACTACTAAAACAAGGGGTCATTGAGCCAACAGATTTCGCCAAGTGGGAGACGCCCATTGTCACACCCCTCAAAAAAGATGGTAGCCTGAGAATTTGCTCGGACTACAAGACAACAATCAATAAATATTTACAAGTTAGCGCCTACCCCGTGCCCGTCATTCAGCACTTATTGCACACATTCGAACCGGGCAGTATTTTTGCTAAATTGGACATGTCTCAAGCATATCAACAGTTCCCTGTTGATAACCAAACAGCGGAACTTCAGACCATCGTCACTCACAGGGGTGCCTTCCGATGCAAGCGTCTCCAATTTGGCGTAAGTGTTGCCCGGGTATTTTTCAATCCCTCATGGAGCGGATTTTACAGGGCCTCCTGGTGTAGTACCCTACTTCGACGACATCTTGGTCTCGGCCAGGGACAGACCCCAACTCTTCCAGAGAGTGCGAGCAGTGTTAGAGAGGTTCAGACAGCATGGCCTCAAGTTAAAAAAAGAAAAATGCGCCATTGCCACTAGACAGGTGGACTTTCTGGGTTATAAAATTGACGCCTCTGGCATTCACCCCCTGGAGTCCAAGGTCAGGGCGATCCACGAAGCTCCCACACCGACCTCCAAAACGGAGCTACAAGCTTTCTTGGGGCTCCTAAACTTTTATGCATCCTTTTTGCCCCATAAAGCCTCAGTAGCCGAACCCCTACACAGATTACTAGACAAAAAGTCACCGTGGCACTGGGGGCACAAAGAAGACCAGGCGTTTAACGCTGTCAAATCACTACTTACGTCAGAGGCAGTGCTCATCCAATTCGACCCCAACCTTCCTTTAGTACTGGCAGCAGACGCATCCCCTTTTGGAATTGGGGCGGTCCTTAGTCACCGACTCGCCAATGGCGCCGAGGCCCCCATCGCCTTTTTCTCCAGGACGCTCTCGGCCACGGAGCGAAATTACAGCCAAATAGACAAGGAAGCCCTAGCAGCTGTTGCAGCCGTGAAAAAGTTTCACGAATTCCTTTTGGCCACTTCTTGAACTGATCACCGACCATAAGCCCTCCTGGGCCTACTGGCCGGCGACAAACAGACACCTCAAGTCCTCTCCCCTCGGATGACAAGGTGGACACTTTTCCTAGCGGCCTACTCATACAAACTTATCCACCGCCCGGGCAAAACTCTATCCCACGCTGACGCGCTCAGTCGCTGCCCCTTACCCGCTCCGGCTGAAGACCCAGCTCCTGTCAATGCCATTTTTGAAATCACCCAGTTGGACCTGCCCATCACCGCCCTTGACATCGCCGCCAAAACCAAGGCAGACCAAACGCTCGCCCAGGTGCTCGACTGGGTGAGGAGGGGGTGGCCGGGAGGCAATGTTGATAACAAATTCGCACCCTTTAAGACTTGCATGCAGGAGCTGTCCAGTTTGCAGGGTTGTCTTCTGTGGGGCACTCGAGTGGTCATTCCGACCTCGCTGCGTACCGAGTCCTGGAAGCGTTGCACGAGGGACACCCCGGCATTGTGAGAATGAAGGCGTTGGCACGCAGCTACGTGTGGTGGCCGGGTCTAGACGAGGACATTGTCAATTGGGTAAGTTCCTGCAGCATTTGCCAGGAATCCCGTCCTGCTCCCCCCATCGCCACCCCTACCAGATGGGAGAGCGCCAGCGCCCCTTGGTCTAGAATCCATATCGATCTGGCCGGCCCCGTGCATGGAAAGATGTTCCTAGTGGTCGTGGACGCTTATTCCAAATGGATAGACGTGGCGCAGCTATCCACGACCACCACACTAGCAATCACCAACGTGTTAACGCGCCTGTTCGTTACACATGGACTACCCGACTCCTTGGTCTCCGATAATGGCCCACAGTTCGCATCAGTAGAATTCAGCCGTTTTGCAGCCAACCTAGGCATTCGCCACATTTTCACAGCCCCATTTCACCCTGCGAGTAATGGGTTGGCTGAAAGGGCCGTCAGGACCACCAAAGAGGCCCTCGCTAGGTTTGGCAGAGATGACTGGCACCACAAACTCTCACGGTTCCTGATGAGCCAGCACTCAACCCCTTGTGCAGTCACCAATAAGTCCCCAGCGGAACTTCTGATGGGCTGGCGCCTGAGGACTGTATTAGATAGACTGCACCCACAATACTGTCCTGACTCTCCCCTCGCTTCCACTTCGGGGGTTAGACATTTTATGTTACAGGAGCCGATATTCGCAAGGAATTTCGCTGGGGACCCACTTTGGATTCTGGGCGAGGTCATCGCCGTCACCGGGCCGAGATCGTATAGAGTCAGGCTGGAGGATGGTCGCGTCTGGAGGAGGCACATAGACCAACTCAGAAGGCGCCTCAGCAACCTCGCAAACAAGAATCCAGAGTCTCCAGTCGAAGGGGAACCGTCTCATCCGCCACCCAGCCACACCGCACCCAGTGACCAGTCTGCGCCAGCGGTCGTTCCGGTCAGCCCAAACTCGGACAACAGTGCCCAGAGAGTTGACCAACCGGATCCAACCCACGAGAGCTTGACCCCAGAAACCAACCCGGTGGTTTCCGAGGATGCCCAGTCCAGAGAGAGTGTTGGCGACACTATGCCAGCTCAACCGTCACAGACTGATACCGAACAGTCAGACAATGTTCCCGAGTTGCGCCGCTCCGGGCGCCAACACAAACCCCCCATCTACCTCAAGGACTATGCGTGTTCGCATCTGGGGGGAAGGGGTGTTATGTCCTGAGGACTCAAGGAGTTCTCACTCAGGTCCACTCACTTTGTGTGGGCGTTATTCCCCCATTCCCATTGGCTGGTTCTCCCCAGCAGCCAGCTATAAAAGCAGGCTGCGGGGTCCAACTGGCTGCTGATTGCTGCGAGCCAGTTCCAGGCTTGGCAAGCACGGTCAGCCCTTTATTTGTAAAATAAAGTACTGTTGCACTCATGCTCTGGTCAGCCTCTCATTGCTCAAACTTAACACATACACTCCTTTCTAACCCTGCGGGAGCAAGTGATTGGACTAGAATAGATATCTCATTATCTTTCTCCTCCCTCCCTCCTTCTTTATTTCTTTTTCTTTCTGTCCCTTCCTTCCACCCCCCCCTCTTTCTTTGTTCCTTTTTCTTTCTTTCCCTTTTCTCTTTCTTTTCTTCCTTCTCTCTCTCTCTCTCTCTTTTCTTTCTCTCTCTTTCCCTCTCTCAGGCTCATCCCATTGACCTGACTTGCTTGGGCAGGTCCCTTCACTGCAGTGGGCTCAATGGGGTGGACCTGCGGGGCCGGCACCTAGAACGTGGTAGTGTCAGCATGTTTGAAAAGTAGAGCAAAGCCAGAGGTCGGTAATTTTTGCTACAAAGAATCACAAAAGCTTCTGGGTTGTGCACAAGAAGGGACACACATCAATGCAATTCAGCAATATAAAATAGATACAAATAAAACAAATCAACAAGAATTGGCAAAACATCTCTGATTAGATTTTATTCACTGCTAGAATCTAATCAGAGATGCTTTGCCGATTCTAGTGCAATGACCTGCTCCAGCAGGGTTAGAAGGGAGTGTGTGTGTATGTGTGTGTATGGCTGTCAAAACTCCAAAACAGGTCAAGAATCTCTGGGGAGGCCAGTCATAAATTAGAACACTTGCTAAGCAACCAGCCATTAAGTGAGAACCATGTGTATTTCGTTTGCCAGTCACCTGGCCATGCCCACCCAGTCACATGACCACCAGATCACACCTACCCGGTCATGTGACCAGCAATCCATGCCCAGGCAGCAAGCCACGCCAGCCAGTCATGTGACCAGCAAGCCACGCCCACTCAGTCATGTGGCCAGCAAGCCACGCCCACCCAGTCATGTGATCAGCAAGCCACACCCTCAAATTAGTCCACACCCACAGAAGTTTGAATATCACCCATGGGTGGGGAGCACCGAGGATGAGTTTGTAGCGCCAAGGGGGTGGTGGACTGAAAAAGTTTGGGAACCACTGTTCTAGTGACAAAAAATATATGAGAAATATAGACAATAAAGCATATTGACCAAGCTCATGTCCATCCATCTGTATTTAGTCTGCTCAGAATTCTTAGCTAGTGTAGACTGTGACCAGCCTCGCTGGAAATATTAGGGGTGCATGGCTCAGCACCTCAGATTAGATATGTCAGTTTTAAGAAAACCAAAGCTTCCTGTTGTAGATCTGTTGTAGTTCAAAAAGGGCATCTGGGATTAACTTTTTTCTACATGATTCCACTAGTAAGTGTTTCTTTATATTATACTTAAGCATCACTTGCTTTTTTGTGAAGGCAAAAAAAAACCATTGGATATAAACAAAGGTTTGTTTTATTTATTGTGCTGTGCAAAGTAGAATGCCATTGCCCATAAAGGAGCTTATAAATAAATAGAGTTGTAGCTGTAATTAAGCTTAAATAACAAGAGTATTTATATTTTCTTTTTATTATTTGTACTTCTTTGCTCATTTTATTTTCCTTATATGCTTGTATACACTGTGAGACTGAAATATACGCACATACAATTAGGCAAACAAAGGAGGATTATGCTTCTTTTACTGCTAAACATCACATAGTGTCATTAAAATTGTGTTAAAATTTTAGATTGTGTCGGATTTGTAAAGTTATGCAAATTAAATAATCAACTTCCTTAGTTAGAAATCTAAGGAAGAAATCTGAGTGAAGCAACACAATTAATGTAATATTATTATAATGTTTAATACTCTTTACCTTAAATATGGTGTTTTGTGTTCTAAATATTTTTGTGTCAATATATAGTATTAAACATGAAAATTATTTCTGATTAACAGATTTCTTATAGAAGCCAAAATAGCTTTTCTTCAGAATGAAAGTTTACAGTGAGAGATTTGCGTAGGGTTTGAGAATGTGTTATTCGTACATAAGGAAAAAATCAAGCTTATAGAATGCTATGTTTACAGATCAGTTTTACCTAATGATAATAAGAGAGATTTAAAAATAATAAACCAAGATAATTTATAAAAGAGGCCTAGACTTACTAAAGTTTTGAAAAAAAAAATTGAGAAGGCACCAAAACCCCCAAAGTTAATTATTTGAAAAGGTTAAAGATCAAGAATGTTTGAAGAAAATGGAAGGGATATAAAGTTGATTTATTTTATCAAGATTAAAATCAATATGTTATTATCTCTAGTAAATCTTGGACTTCTGCTGACATCAGGATTAAAATTACAAGGTTTTATGGATTTCTTTACAGATAAGAGATGGGATATGAGAAGAAAATACCATTTGTTTTATTTTAAGAGAAGATAATAAGTTGTTAAAATTGTTTATATTTGTGATTAAGGAAAAAAATCACTTTATATAGTTCTTTTATTTTTCTGTTTTATTTTTTCTCTTCCATTTTTCTCTTTTTTCTTTTCTGTATCTTCTATTTTTTCTTTTTATTATTTATATGTTTTCTAGTTCATTCATTTTTCATAATTGCTTTAGAATCTCAACCAGGCATATTAATGTTACCATAATCCAGGTTTACAAAAAAGTAACATTTTTAAAAAGTGGCAAATGAATCTAAAATATTAGATAAGATAATGCTACTAAAATGGATGTGAATGAAGAAGATGGCTTAGCATCTCATAAATGATCACAGTGCAATTTCTAGTGTCCTTGATATTCTGATTTGTGGAATAGAAAGTAAGTGTTCTAAAATGAAGTTGGATATAATGTGGATCAATGTGTTGGCAGGACTGTCCATCTTTGTTCCTTCACGAACATACACTCACGTCTTTCTAATGGTTAAACTCACAACTCATTCTGCCAAGGCAACTTTATGACAATGAATCTATTGCTTTTCAGAGCTGACCTAGGTGAAATTTGTAGTCCATTCCATTTTAATTTAGCTCTTTTAAATGTAATTACTATCAAAAGTAGAATGATTAAACTATCTCCATGAATAATTTTAAATTTTCTAGAAATTTTTTAGAATACTTCGTTTTAAAATAGTTACAATTAATAATTTAAATTAAAAATGTTCTCATGTAGATTCCAAAACTACAAAGAATATGAGATAAAACTGATACCCAATTTGTTTCATGTAGATTGGTTTTGTTGTCTGCAAGAAACCACTGCTAATCTATGGGTTTGAAGAAAAGCAGTGTGGAATTCAGTTCTATATACTTGGCCATCTGCTTGATAGAAATTGAAGATATTTAAATGAATATTGAAGCAAAAAGGACACTAAACAAATTAAATTCAGAAAATGCAATAATCCAAGCTAAGAAATGGCACTGAATTCGTTAATTTGGTACCACATTAGCTCAAATTGTAATGTGTAATGGAATATATGGATCACTTTGGGGAATGAGCGAAGTGATAGGAAACAATCAGATGAGAGGCAAGAAACCACAGAAGCTTTAAAGTCAGTGAAAGAAACTTAGGAAGGATCTGCCATAATGGATCAAGCAGTAAAAAGTGACACCAGGAAGTTTGTCCTTTCAGACTCACCAGATCCTGTTAATGTAGCATTATAATAAAATAGAATTGGTTCATCTAGCCATGTTTCCAATCTGCTTTACATGGGAGGGTTGACTCGGTGTTCTTTTTGGTCCATATACTGTTACTTCATGCCCTTGGTAGAGTCGGACTCTGAGGGAGAGGAGGAACAGCCAGCAGGGATGGAGGTGTGGCTCCAGAGGTTGTGGAGGAGGCTGGGGAAGGACAGAGGCCATCTGGGCAGTCAGAGGAAGAACCAGGCCCATCCCCTCTGCATCCTAGGTTATGCATGGAAGAACGGAGAAGAAACAACTTGGCTTATGAGAAAGGGAGCGGCCATGATCCTCCTCGTTGGTTGCAGCTGGGGAGACTAGTATAGAAGAGAGACAATTACAACACAGTGTTGCTAAAGCAAAGTGTGTTTTATTTTGGGCTGAAATTATCTTGGTTAGTATCCTTCCAACGGACTGTGCCTTGTTATCTCCTTGAATTTGGTAATTACTTATCCTGTTCCATTGTGGAAATTTCATCATTGTAGTTTGTTTGATTTTTTATTTTTATTCTATCTGCTCATTAAGTTCTATTTTTGAGTATGTTTTATCTCCAACTGAGAATTATTGAACAGTGGGGACAAGTTGGAGGCATTAAAGAATATTTATTTACATTTTGGATGTTGTTACATTTGTGTTACACTCTGGGTCATCACAGTTACAGTAGAAACATTCACTCATAACCAAGCCAGACCACTTGACAATAAATAAATAAGGCATAGTTTTATATATATAAATCTATGATAAAATACTTTAAACAATATCTTGCTATTTTTATTGTTTTGTGAGCCTCCTAATTCTTTTATGTGAATCAGTCAAAGCAGTATATACAGTAATATTTTTATAGTAAACATAAATAATATAAATATAATTATTTATAAATAAATAAAGATATAAACGGTGCCACCTAGGAGTCAGGTTTTCTCCCTTGTGGCACCTGCCCTCCAAAATGAGATGTCCTTTCAAAATTTATATGGCCCCTATATTTTTGGCATATATTTTTGTTTATAGTTGTATAGGGTGGGCAGATCCAATTTGTTCTGTTTTATAATGGGCTTTTTTTTACACTATTATGTTGTGAACAGGGCAAAATCAGATGGATCAGGGGATTAAGCTGAAATAAATAAATCCTTATTCATTTGAATTTTAATTCATAACTTTGTGATATTTTGAATATTCTCAATATAGGGATTTTCAACAATTGTTTCATAAAGTATCTTTATTTATATAAAACTTTCTACTTTGCTAGTTCTTCAACAATGAGATTCTAAGGTACGTTAAAACTTTAAGAAGTAAATGAAATAAATAAATAAAATAATACATTTAGAATTGCATTACTTGAATTTAATTTTACATGTTTGATTCATTTAAAATTGTTCTCTACTTCAATGGTATGTTCAGTTCTCAAGTAATAGCTAAAGTAATCATTATGTTGATTCTCAAGTGATAGCTAAAGTAATCATTGCATGCATAAGTGCACAATCGTGCCTACTGTCCCTGTCCTATTGTTCCCAATTATTCATACCCATTTCCTGTATTTATACTTACGTTATTATCTTGTAAGCTATTGACAAATAAATAAATAAAAATAAGTTAAAAACTCAATTATTTTCTTTCAAATAGTTATAATGGTTTTTAGCATTGAGAAAATAACTTTCTAACAATTGTAATGAAAATCTGAAAAATGCAAAAATAAGTTTGTGGCTAAAATGTTATGTATATACAGGTATTCCCTTGGGTTACAATCACTCATTGAGCAACTGTTCAGAGGGAAGGCCACGCTGAATGAATTGTATTTATAACCACTCTTCAAAGCTTTGGCAATTGCAATATCTCCATGGTCACATGTTTGCAATTCTTGTGTTCACATTGCCCCAGCAATACACTGCACCCCCTGCTGAACCAATCTCCATTTTGTAGTACTTGCCACAGCCCCTGCCAACCTATCTGAGCCTCTCCCACTCCTCCCATCCCCAAAGCAGCTGCTCTACAGCAGCCACATATATCCCACAGTCTTTGCCTGTAATTTCTCTCTCTTCCTGCTTAACAACCCAGATGGTCTTGAGTAACAATGATCTTTGGGACTGCCAGGATTACTAGCACTGTGTGATGTCACATTGTTATGTTACGTGATATTGTGCTTTACTATTACATCGGTTAGCAATGGCATTTCCAGTGCCAAATATGTCATAACCCAAGGACACACTGTACAAATCCAAAATATCTGCCTGGCTGGTTCAGTTTGGCAGACTTGGCACACTTTGGGTTCTGTCAATAAAACTATTGGGACCCCAGAAGCATACCTTTTCTCCTTTGGAATTAAGTTACCCTCAAGTTTTGAATATCTCCTATCCTGCTGGTATTCTGAAAACGTGTTTGCCAAGGATGATTAATGCCTCATTTTTATCTCGATTATTTTCTTTTTATCTAGGTTATGTCCTGTTTATTATCCTGCCATCTCTGTCCTTTTTACTTGCCATTTTTTACATCTTGTTTTCAGCTGGCATATAAATTTTAATAATAATAATAAGACCTGGTGGGAGCATATAATAGAGAAAACAATAGAAAACAAAAAGGCTAAGGTGCTCTGAACCTTTGGAATTCAGATAGAGGAGCATCTGCCATACACACCCCAGATTTAACAGTTTTCTATAAGAAAGACAAAAAAGTCTGGATAGTGGATGTGACAGGACCCAAAGGCAGCACAAGAGAAGAGAAAGAACCTGAGAAAATCATAAAATGTAAAGACCTGCAAAGAGAAACAGAACAATTGTGGCAAAAGAAAGCAAAAATAGTAGCAAATATATTACCAATAGTAATAGGCACCTTGGGTCCAATTCCAGAACATCTGGAAAACCATTTGAACACTATCAATATTGAAAAAAATCACCATTGGCATTTGCAAAAGGCAGCTTTACTTGAAACAGCTTATCTCCTGTAATGATACTTTTAATACCATCAAACAGCATTTTGCCTATTCCAGGTCCTTATAAATGACTCGGTTGGTGGATAAAAATGCTAAATTCAGTCTAAACGTTTGCCTGACTATGTGACCAGCCATAATTATAGTAATAGGTCTATGTAGCATTTCAGACATAAGTAAACAATATGTTTCAGATCAGGTGAAAATGTAAACCTAATTCCTTTCTGCAAACCTTTAGAGCAGCTACATTTTCCCCTTGGATTGCACACTGCCTTTTGCATATATACATACACATACTCTTACAGATGATACTGTAATTATGAATTAAACATTACAATGCCTTTGTGATACAGGAACATTCATTTTCCATTCTTGGTTCTTTAGCATAAACATGTCCCATATCTTCAACTATATACTGATAGTTTAGTGATTTATTTCTCGTTTAATTTTGCTGGACACTACCTACTAGAACCTATCTTAATGAATTCCAGAAGGAGTTGTCTGTCAGTTGCTTTCCAAGAAGCTGATACAGCATATCTTTCAGCAACAGGATTTGTTTGGCTCTCATCCAATGCTCAATCAAATGTTAATGTATTTTAAAATCCAATTCTCTACTAGTAAATAAGGAATACTGAAACTCATAAATATATGCAGGAATACAGACAGTAGATGGTACAAACACATAGAAGATCTTTTGGGAGGCTGAGGAATGAAATCATAGCCTACTTTTAGGAAGAAATTGCTTCAGATTTGCTAATAACAGCAACTGCAATAAATATTTTAAAAAGTGGAAATATTTATTTCCAAAATGAGAGCATAACATAAAGTTTAGTCCACCTGCTGCTTTTTAAATATATAAATATATGACAAGGAGTCATTTAATTCTAAAATGAAACACAAAGATAAGAAAATGAAGTATTTTCAAAGAGAAAAACTATGGACATGAATACATGTATAGAAAATACCCATATACAACTTGAATAATTTTGTAATAAAAATAAATATTTCCTTCAAGTTATACTTGAGTTTCACAGATTTGCCTGGATCACATCTATGCTCCTTTCTTGATTTATTGTGGAAGTCCTTTACTATTGTCTTCTTTGGACACACACACACACACACACACACACACACACACACACACACACACACACACGTCTGAAGCCTGATGATGGCAGATGAGATTCTGCTGAAACGTCGCTACAACTTTAAAAGCACAACTACAATGACGTGGGAAAATACCCGAACAAAGCTGAATGCCATATATATATAAGTTTATATATATATATATATAAACTTCTTTTTCTTCCTACAGGCCTGGGCTTCCTAAGTGGTTCTCCATCCATGCAGTAATCAGCCACATCTCTGTTAGATTTCTGTATCATTCAGTAAAATTATTTTATCCTTTCTTTTTGAAGCTGTGCAAGTTAGTTCAAAGTGGAAATCAAATAAATAATTACATGTAAATTGACCATCTACTAAATATTTATCATTATCAGTACTGATTTCTCCCATCATCCACAAAAGAAGTTTTATTCAGAGATGTCCTGGTAAGAGAAGTGAAAGATAACTTTTTGCTTCTTCTTCAATCTCCCTAACATGGGTCTTACAAATCTACAGTTATAGCAATTATTAGGGAGATTCAGCAAAATCTGTCACTTTTCTGTCAGCTGCAGCTCTTTGCCATATTAAAAAGTTCCACAGGGTGCTCGCTTCAGCAGCACTTAGGCTAAAATTGGAAAGAAACAGATCTTCAGCAAAAAGTTTCATGAAGGAAAGGAGCTTTGCTCCATAAAAGAAAGGAACACAGACATACAAGAAGTTTGCTGAGCAATGAGGCTTTTTATTTTGTTCCGAATCAAATGTCTTTCTACTGGCCAAGATCTCAGAACTTACATCTTAGCTGGAAAATATTGGAATGTGCCTGTTGCTCAAATCTGTATTTAAACCCCATTTAAGAAATGATTTATTATTCCCTTTCCAACCTTAGTCCTTGTTATGCATTGTATTACTTGTCTGACTGTTTTTTGAAATATGACCTACATCGTCTTCAGTAGTGGGATTCAAAATTTTTTATTACCGGTTCTGTGGGTGTGGCTTAGTGGGCATGGCATGGCTTGGTGGGCGTGGCTTGGTGGGTGTAGCAGGGGAAGGATACTGTAAAATCTCCATTCCCTCCTTGAGGAAGATTACCACTGGTTCTCTGAACTACTCAAAATTTCCGCTACCGGTTCTCCAGAACTGGACAGAACCTGCTGAATACCCACTGATTGTCTTCTTTTCAGTTTGGTAAAAACTAAGATGCTTGAATAAATTCTGATTTGAGCTGAGGGCCTAAAACTACACACTGCCCATCACTCACAACAAAACATAAAGCAAGGGTCTGGGTGCATTAAGAGTTAGAATGGCACCAAATTAATCACAAAAGGCAGATATGAATGAATTAATCTTTATTACTTTTCATACACTCATTTATACAAACAGAAAGAGTTACATATACTCACAGGCTTGATTGGCTATTGAATTTCTTCTATTTCCCATAACTATTTTTCAGCTTTCCCAGAAATCTTATTAACCAATGGAATATTTGTATTCCGACCCAACAATGAAACAAGCAGGGAATAGATTGCAGACAATTATTTGTCAGAGAGGCTAAAATACAAACCTTCAGTATCTGATGAAAGGCCAGCTTCCTCTTACTTTTTATACTGTATATTTCGTAGTTGCAAGAGCCTTCCTCCTGTTGAAAGGTGTCAAAATGCCTTTCCTTCGAGGATTCGATTTTCCTACTGGGAGAGCTCCGGCGCAAGGATATGGACAACTGCTTGAAAGCTGGATCTTTTTATTTTTCAGGAAGGCGAGGGACAGAGAGAAGTCTGCGTTCCTGGCCTAGCTAGCTTCTTATGGTAAGTCCCTGGTTTTTTTATACCCTTTTCTCCTTTTGTGAGTTGATTTCATGTGAATGTTTGTATTTGTGCTTAATGTGTCAAATCCTGTTTGAGTTTGTCTTTATTCCTGCTGGAAGGCAAACTCTGCGGAGTGCAGAAGGCAAACTCCGCGGGGTAGTTAGATTGTATTATCGGTTTTTTTCCTAATCTCTTTTAGCTTTATAATGGATTTTCATATTTGTCTTGTGGCAATCTCCTGTCTGTCTCTTTTGTAATTTATATTTTTTGTGTCTTTTGTCTGTTTGTTTTGCTTATTTGGTATGTCCTGTGTTCATAAGGGTTTCCTTTTCTTATTTGTCTAGTTTTCTTAATTACTTAGGCTTTTGTCTATAGGGATTCTTTAATACCTTTTATCTGATTCCTTTTCCTATGTAAGTTTGTTTTCTGGCTGGCCTGATATTCCCCTTTGGCTTTTCCTGTTTGAGTGAGACTACTGTCTTCGTGAAGTTCCCTTTCCACACTCCTTTAGATTAAAGTAAAATCAACCTACAAATACATATTTAAAATATATACCACTAAAAAGCCAGGAACATGAATGAAATTATATTTCAGTAAATAATTAAATGAAAGCCTGAAAGGTTGATCTAAATAAGATTTTATAATGTGTCCGACAAGTAAAAAAAAAAGCTTCAAAGGCTGGAGCCAAAGCTAAAAAACCTTCACTGAGTGAATAATTCTAACATATATGCCAGAACATATATGCTCGAACAACAAGATGGGTGGCATATACATTTAACAATAAAAATACATGTATAATTAAAACATGTTAAAAATAGCAGCTCGCAGATTGGAAGAAGCAATCTACACACCAACATCAAAGAAAGCAGACAGAACAGAGTATGCAGAATCATACCTAATGCTTAGAAACATCTAACACAGATTAAAGCTGTACATTGCCAGATGCTGAAGCTGATTTTAGAACAGATTGAAGAACACTAAACATTATTGCTGATGCATGGTAAATAACTGAGAAAGCCAACGAAGTCAGCATGTGTTCCATTGACCACAGAAAGACATTCAATTGTGTCAACCATGGTCTATCATGCAATACCTACTGGATATAAGGATAGGAAACCACAGTCCAAATAGGACATGGTCTAGATAGACTGGCATTAAGTCATCAATGGAATCAGACAAAGCTGTATACTCTGTTCTATGTGCTGAATATATAGTGAGGCAGCATCAGTAACATGCCGCACTGATAATACTACTTTTGGATGCCTGACAAGGGACAGTTATTTACAATGGTTTCAGTGTCCTGGGGCCATGTGATCACCATTGGCCATCTTCTCAGAGTGCTGGCTTCCTGCAAGTCAATGGGGAAAGCCAGATTTATTAACAACCTCAAATTTTGCTTAAAAGTCATAAAGTTAGGTGTATTTCACTTAAAAATTGCATTGCTTAGCAACAGAAGTTTTAATTCCAGTTGTGGTCATTATCGAGGAGTACCTGTAAAAGATTAACTTGCTACTTCACTGTTGGTTATTTTTCTGCTTCATGATAGACTTTCATGGGCATGTTATAGTATACAGATTGTTTTATTCTGTGTCTCCCATTCATTGCATTCACTGGGGAATTATTTGGCACCCACAAATATCCATGAAATCAGTGTGATCAAACAGTTCACAGACATATTCATTGAACAATTCTAATTTAGCTAATTTCCTGACTGCCAATATCCCCTGCTGTTTTATTCCTGGTCTTCCTTTTGAACAGAATCTCATCATAGTGCCAACCAGGAGTGTGTGGGAGTTTCTCTTTTTAACATATTAATTGTTTTCTCAAAGAGGAACTAATTTGAACATGAAAGAAAGGGAAAAGGAAAGACAATATTTTAAAAACCTAGTAGAATAGCATAGACAGACTGCTTTAAAGAAAGAAGTTTCTAGCAGAAAAGAAAGGCTTTATTGCAGCTTTTCTTTTTCTATTTAATAAAGCAAAAGACATTTTTGTAGATTCATGTACTAATTACTGTATTTCATAATTCTTAATCAGTAGGTATAAAATAATGGAAAAGTAGAATAAACTATGTGTCTCTTGTTCTGTAGAAATTTTCTGAAAGATTTATTGTCTTATTATATTTTAAATGGTTGCTGACATTTGCTTATAAAGCATTTATTCTAAAACAGGAGAATATTTTCTTCATTTGTTCTGATTTCCTACTGGGTAGTGGGTTCATAGAAAAAAAAGGCTATCTGAACATCTGTTTTCAATGCTTCAGTTGAACTATTCTGTTACTCATTTTTAGTAAACTCATATTGGAGGAAACAGGCTTTTACCTTAAATTGCAGGTGCAAGTGTATGAATATTTTATTGGTTTTGTTACATTTACTGTAGTTTGTGAGCCACCCAATTTTATGTAGTATAAGATAGGCAACTATATAATTCAATTAAATACATACTCTTTACAGGAAAATAATTTGCCTCCCCATTCCTAATTCACTTTTTCACAAATGGGGATTGAGAAAAGCGTATGAGAGTGATTAGCTCTCAATCGTGAAGTCATTGATTTTTGATGTGATTATTTTTTATTCATTGGAACAGATATAGTCTAGAACTTTTTTGTATAAATTAGCCTTTTTGATATACAAGTGATAACAATAAACAAGGAACTACATTTTTCATTGTAATACATTTTGCAACAGAGCTGTCAAAGGAGGATTTTTTTAATTATCACTTTCCCATGCACACATTGAGTGTCTAAACCTAAAGTCTGTGTGTAGAATCAGAATTTATGTTTATCTTATCCAGAAGCAATGGCCTTGCTTGATACAACTTGGATTATCATGTGTTTATTACATAGGCATTTCCTGTACTGAACTCTGATAGTGTCAGGCAATTTTGATTGGAACACCCCACATGTTTCTAAGTAAGTAAATGAAAAGTTAATCATTGTTGCCTGCTATCTTTTTATACAGCTGAGGGTATTGATTTTGAAATAAAAAATCATAAGAACTTGTTTTCTTATTAGTTATTTTGATAGACATCTTTTAAAAAATGGAGGCTATACATTTGGTAAACAGGAAATAAATAATGTTGGTGTCTACTTCCTTCAGATGCTGCTCCTGGCCGATTTATAAGTAGGCAGTTATTTTGCTGGTCTTATGTCTATCACTTAGGAAATGTATAAGCTGATAATACAACCTGTAAAATAGTTGTTAGAAAAAAAATAGATTTATTTTCAGTAATTACTTAACCTGTGGCTATCTAGCTTCCCAGTTCATTCTCAAGGATTATAGTAATACATGGTATATAATTTCCTCACAGCATACTGGATTCTGACTAGCAATCCCCAGAGTAAAATTCTCATTCAGCCATGAAACTAACTGGGCGACCTTGAACTGATCGTTATCTGTCTAGCATTCACAAGGTTCTTGTGAGGATCAGATAGATAGAGGGGGGGTTAATATGCTGCTGCTTGTAGATTAGAGGAAGAACAAACTAGGATGCATAACAAAGATATAACAAAGGAGAAATGATTATAACAGCCCAGTAGTTTCATTTTTAAATTTTATTTTAGTGCCATGCATCTAAAGCAAGTCGACCGATTACTGCATTTGAAACATACAAAAAGGTTATTTCTAAGCAATATTTTGCTCCAGCAGTAGCTGCAGATGGTAAGATGACTTGAATAATAAAAAATGTTGTTTATCACGAGATACAGTCTAAATAGCTGCATCTTTCTCTCTGAGTACAGATGCAATATTAAGGTTCTATGCTGTTACACAACTGACCTTTGGTGAGATAATTTATTCATCTGGATCTCATCAGATATGTAGCCATGGAAATAGAACCATTCAACACATCTTCAAGTTATGGCGTATGATTTCATATACAAGCTAAGGATATGCATTATAACAGGCTTATATTTCTCTAGGATACTTTAAATACTTCAACATGCAGTCACAATGTGATTGTTTCTGCTTATCTTTTCTCAAAAACATAGAGGATAGTGATTTTATCTTCTAAAAACCTTGCAAAGTATGAAAACCATTTTCTCAGCTTTAAACATCTGTCCATTTTGGTCTCTATCCAGTTCCCAGTGTTTCTGAATCCTACCTCGGGAATTCTGGGAGTTGACGCCCACATATCTTAAATTAACCAAAGTTGAGGAGCACTGAGGTTTCTAACAATAATAACATGCCATTCTGAATCAGCTTTTTGAATTTGGTTTTGAATAACTCTTTGCTATGCATTTGCCATTTTCAAATTCTTCATTTAACTTTAATTCAACACAGTAGTATAGCATAAACAAAACTAATCAGAAATAAAGTTATAATCCAGTCATCTGCCCAGGAAATTCCAAGGTTTATTTTCTTAAAGATAAACTTCAGAGTATCACAAGATTCTCATTACCAAATGCAGAATTTATCAAAAATCAAGTAAGACAAGCCTCTTTCACAATTGCCTTTCTTTTTTCTTTGTATTGCAATTCACAAAACACATGCATCTGACCTTCTTTGAGGGGGAAATGTTTTTGAAAGTTTACCAGTCTGTATATGATTTTTTTTTTTTGTATCCAGATAAGTAAAATTTGGATGAGGAAAACATGGGATGTTGCATCCAGTTTTGGTAGCCACAGTATAGAAAAAGATGCTGAGACTCTAGAAAGAATGCAGAGAAGAGCATCAAAGATGATTAGGGGGGCTGGAGGCTAAAACATAAAGAATGGTTGCAGGAATTAGGTATAGTCTAGTGAAAAAAGGACTGAATATTTGAACATGATAGCATTGTTCAAATATTTGAGGGGCTGCCACAAAGAAGAAAAGAGCAACCTATTTTCTAAACCACCAAAAGGCTGACAAGAAGCAATAGACTGAAACTAATAAAGGAGAGAAACATCCTAAGGAGAAATTTCCTGACAGTGAGAAAAATTAACCAGTGGTAGTTGTGGGTATTTTTAAGAAAAGATTGGGCAACCATTTGTCCAGAATGATATGGCAGAGGTCTCCTGCTTATGCAAGGGGTTGGACTCAAAGACCTACAAAGTCCCTTCCAACTCTGTTATTCTGTTAAAATATAGAAGACTTTGAGGAGTTAGGTTTGTTAATTTCATTTAATAAAACATTAGTATACACCGTTTGAAATGGCACTGCTTTTATTAAAGAAAAAAATCTACTGTATTGTCTTTGACATGGTACTATCCTTTTTAACCTGTGCTACATTTTTCCTTTCTTTGTTATTTTCACAATATTATAAAGCACCATGTTTTTACATACGGTAAATGCTTTTGAACATTTTTTACTGTGGTTCTTGCTGTGCCTTAAAGTATAAGTCTTCTTTATAGCTCTACTTCTCAATGCCATATTTAATTATAATTTCATTTCAGCCTTTCTGGCAGCTGAAGTTCTATTGAAAATCAGTGCTTAGAAAATAATAACAAGGAAAGATTTGAATAAGGCACTGAATATCACATTATAAAGCACAGTGCTGCTACTGATAAATCACTAAAGAGGGATTCATAGGTCTCTACTGACAAGCTGCTGCATAAAAGTATGTTCAAGCACAATGCTAAAGTCTCATGCTGAAAAGAAAGATGTATCCTTAAAAAGTATCTTTTAAAAGGATGACAAGGCTATCTGAAGGAAACTATGTTGTGCATTCCAGGGCAATGGAAGTGGCCAAAATTTTGGCACATTGAAACTAAATGTAACTGAAGAACAACCTGGCTTCATTTGTAAATCTTTATTCTTGACCAAAAAGAGAGATATCACAAAGAGAACACAAGTACCAATATATTCAATGTATAAAATGTGAACATTCTAGGTCTGGTAACTGACGGTAACTGACGGACCATTGAAAATTTATGAGTCAATGTTCAAAATAAATCTTTTGCCATTTAAGATCAAAAATTCACTATCTGAGAATCCGTCTTAACACTCTCATATTCCAGAAAGTGTAAACATTATGGTGGAATATATGCTCTCTAAAAATATTTTGAGTATTAAGAGTTGGAAAGTTTGTAGAGTTGCAATCTGGTGGTCTTGAATTAAATGGATGCCAGGTTCAGAGAAATCCTATGAATAACACTGTCTGCATTCAAAAATTGTAACCATGAATTTTTCTGTTGAAGCCTGCGTTTGAATTTCAGCTTCCTTTTACACACACACACACACACACACACACACACTGTGGAGATATTTCATGGGCTGATGTGTAACATCTGGTTCATGAAGATGATGCATTGACAGTTATGATACTGTGAAGAAATTCCTTATTGTCATTCTTCATGCCAAATTTCCATTCTTGAAACTTTCATTTCTGCCATCAGCATGCAACCAACCCAACTTGCACAAATCTTCCAATATTGAAGAACATGGATGGAACCCAAATATTCCTGTGAAATACCAGGTCCAGCAGCAATTCCCTTTAAGTGATCTGCGGATAGTTAATCTCTTCCTCAAACTTTCTCATGTGAACTTTATTGGTTGCTATCATAAGTGATCCATTTCATTCTTGATCCCAACTCTGACTGCTGGCTGCCTGCAATTTGGCAGTTCAAATCACCAGGTTGACTCAGCCTTCCATCCTTCCAATATCAGTAAAATGAGGACCCAGATTTTTGGAGGCAATGTGACTATGTAAACCATTTAAAGAAGGCTGTAAAGCACTGTGAAGTGGTATATAAGTCTAAGTGTTATTGCTATTATAACCAAAATATGACAGACACTATCCATATACAACTAACAATGCTTTCCATTGTATTTTTTTAAAATAAGTGTTTATAATCTATTTATACAAAATCAAATATTGTGATGATATCTGGTGAAAAGTCCAAGAACATGGAACAAATCAGCCAGTTCTTTATATGCTTACACATAGCAGAGAGAATCTTGCCAAACTAAACCCTTATCTATTCCCAGCCCATGGATACCCTGGAAGTCTCTAGGAAGTATCTATCCTTATTCTTTTCTTCTTCTGTTTCTATCCAGCTCCAGGCTGTGCTGCTTCTTCTCTGGCCCTTCTTTCCACAATGTGCTTCAGCCTTCCTGGGGAACTGCTAGTTCACTGTAGTCGTCATGTCAGCTCCTCCCTCCATAGGCACTATCTCTCGCAGCCAGAGAACCTGTTGTTTTTTTCACATATTTTTTTGTGAGGCCAATAGAGCTGCCTATGGAAGTGAGTTCTTCACACCATGAATACAATATTTTGCACCATAGGCCAGAAAAAAGATTCAAATGATATGGAGATATTGCAAGCTGTCTCTATAGTATGTTTAGAGATAAGTAAAAGATTATTCATTATGAACACATGTCAGAAAGATGGTGTATCTCCACAATTCACATAATTAGTTCTAAATCTCTGGTGCATTACTTGACTGAATGAAAGCTATCAAGAAGGCCTTGACTCAAAAGGCAATCAGCAAGTGCAAGTGACAATGCTGCTTTAATAAGCATTCAGGATAGAACTAATCATTTTATCATTAAAAGATTTGGACAATTCATTTGCTTGTGAAATGAATAAAAGAAAGAGTATAAAGGACTATTTATAAGAGTGTTTGATTTTAATAGTGAAAAAGACAAGGCAAGAACATACATTTTTGGAACAGATGTCTATCATCTTCATGTTATTCTGATTCTGTTATTTATGTTGATTTTAGTCATCTTTTCATTGACTCTACTATATTCTGCTGGTTTAGACCTTTTCCCTTTGAATGACATGCTTGACTGATTCTTACTTTTTTGACAATTTTTTCTCACTATATACATTATCTCCTTCTCAAACTCCTTTTTCCTTATAAAAATACACAGAATTAAAATAAGTTTTGCTTATTCACAGCTGCTTTCACTTCACTCTTATGCTATGGATCCTTTTCATATATATTAGTATAATTCTACATATAATTTTCAATTATTTCTAAGTAACTTTTTGGAACCTCTATTATTAAATCTCTTTTCCATTAATTCTGTTAATAGAATAATCTATCTTGGAAAATCTCTAATATATAACTCCTGTAATCATTGTATCCTTTACTATCCTTTACTTTTCTGTTTCTTTTTTTCCCTAGGTTCTGCACTTGTCACAACCAATACTGGATGCCACATTCATTGATTCTTTTAGTCCAAAAAGACCAGTCAGTTCTTTTTATTTACATGTCTTGCCTCACCTATTAATTTATCTTACATAACAGGCAGAGGTGGACTGAACTTCCATTGACAAAGAGTTTGCTGGTCATGAGCATGCGCTCGCTCGCTTCGCTTGCACGTGCCACTTTGGGACTGAAATGCAGGTTCAAATAGGCACCTAATCAACTGAAGCAGGTCTGGTGAGTACAGCAGAGCGGTGCGGAACTCATCTGGACAGCCTGGGTGGGGGAAAAGTTAGTTAGAAAAAGCATAGAACAAGGGTGGATGGGCAGGCCCAGCCAGAAATTACAGCTGGGATTACCAGAGATTGCTGACCATCCAGTAGCCCACCACTACTAACAGGTTAATTTTCTTTTTCCTATGGGTGCATTTGTTCACAATGTCGCACTGTTTTCCCCCAGAATCATATCTGATTCTTCACTTATCACAGTTTACTGGAACATAACATTCAATTATTACTCTCTTCAATATTCTACTATCATTAGCACTCACAATAATTTAAATGACACTGTTCAGTATATATTAGCCCTTCCATTCATAATTACACCTACATTCTGCATGCATTCATTAGCACCACTCAAAATTATGTCATCTACATTTCAATCTACTGCATTCTTTCCCTTTCTCTTAGTCTCTCAGAGACACAACATAGATATTTTTCTTCCTTTCATTAAATTTACTAAGGCCCATGGAGCCCCTTTCCATTTACTTCTTTTCCATTCTAAATTTATAAATCTTGCATGTATCACAGTTACCATCAGATGGATATATAATTGTTAATCTCTATGCCCATTATTGAGGTTTTCACATAACAGTTTTTAGAGAAAGTCTAGACAAGGTTATCAACCTTAACTGAAGATGTTCCATAAGCATAACTCTTGTTAATGCTAAGGCAGTACTTTTGTTCCATTCTAACCCAAAGTCAACAAATGCTATGAAATATGAGGATTATCTCAAGATTGCTTAGTTACTATATGAAAATTCAAGTTTCTAATCCAGAAATTATCTTGCTGGCCAACACATGTAGCTCACACTCACCAATTTGGAGGACCATGTAATGTATTGGTGTATATGCAGGATATCTCTTACTTAGTAAAATTGTTTGGGGCAACAATTCAAATTTTCCTATGTATGGTATAGAACTATATTTTCTTGTAACCAGTTTATTAAGTTCTTGCTTGTCATATCCTCAGCTACAAGTTAGATTATTAACTGAAGCTTTTTTTCAGAATTATGCTTTATTTTTGTTTTATCCATTTTTATTTTCTTATTCTTTTGTTCTTATTCTCTTTTTCTTATTTTAAAAATGATTTGAGTTCCACGCATTTCCAAAAGCTCACATTCACAATCAATATTTCTTTCTTATCCCACTCCACTGTTTCACTTTATATAATTCTCATGATTATTTTATTAATCTATAAAGAGTGTCAGGATTGTACTGAACAGTAACTACAGCCAGTTATGGAATGCATTTATTAGAAATAAAGAATTATGTCTAATTTTATAATCTGTTTGATGGTTCTTATTGCTTTTTTTAATCTACTGTTTTCCTCTTTTGGCCTGGAACAGTAATATTGGTGCTGATTTACCCTTCAAATATTTTTGTAACTCACCATTTCTAACATTAAGTGTTTGTTTATTTTATTGCTATCCCGTCTATTATTCAGGGACTCATGGTGGTGATCATATCTTTCCCTTCTCCTGTTTTTCTCCACAATGACAACATTATGTGTCCCCAAAGTATGCTCCTTTGATGAAGTTGAATTTGTATATTTTGACTCCTAGCATACATATCATTCAAGATAGTTTGACAATAATTAAAGTCTTGCAAATATTGTTATCCATATTTGTTTAAACCCAGAGTCAATCTAGCAAAAGCCTGATTGTGGCATTGTTAGAAATCCAGAACTTATTTTGTTAATTGCACAAAATTAAATGGTATGGGTAACTGGCACAGTGTTCAGAAGCACAGTACCATTTCCAATTAAATGAACAAGCAAGGATTTACACAGAACAAGAAAGGAGTTTTACACAATTGTGGAAAGAGGTGAATAAATTGACTAGGGTGTCTAATCTAAACTATGCTGTTATTTTGCTGTTAGCCTGGCAAGGAAAATGCCTATGCTAGCAAATGTCAAGCATGATGAAACCTGCAGGTGTATTAATTATTAACTTTCTGTCTCTCAATTCATTCATCTGATATGAATTCAATTCATAACCTGACCCACAGTAATTGCAATCAAAGCAGTTGTTGATGCCAGGTTAAGCAAGCTACTCTCTCTGTTTGTTTTTCCTAGAAATGAGATGCTGCCACATCAATAAATTATAGTTTGCTGAGGTATTCTGATATATATATCAAGCAGATCATTTTCAATCAGTTATTCTTTTTTGTTTCTCTGCTGCTGAATAGCATATACATGTCACAGTTATTTTGAAGAGTAGATGCACAGAGTTTAATCTGCCACTTCATAGTGTCTGATCCAAAGTGACCTTATTATTATTTTTCTATATTTATAGTTCCCAAGTAGTGCTCAAGGATTTGCTTATGACATATTATAGAAAGCTAAAAGCTGTCTAGAATCAGATGCCTGGTAAACCAGTTTTGCCATTATAAATCAAATTGAACACTAATGTCCAAGGTGGTGGTTTTCTGGAATGTATTTAAGAACTGCAGAATAACTTCTTACGATGTCCATAGGGCAGCTTATTATGGGAGGGGCTAATCCTCAGGAATGCTTTCCCCCACACCCCCGACATTTTGCTGCTAAATGTTTGCTGCTAACATTTAAACATTCTAAGTCACTGATGTCCTTTTTGTCTCCATCCAGGCTTTCTCTTTACATATAGTGTATGTTTGTGTCTGCTTTTGTTTTCCTTTCCCCCAGCATTCTGTTGTTCTGTGAATATTGCTGGGATTTAAGTCACCTGAAAATCACAAGTAATAAAAAGATTTAAGTAGTTTTCTTTCATTTGACTCTGCTTCTCAATCCTCATTTTTAGAGAATCTCACCAAATTCCAATTATTTCTGCTGCAGCACATGGTAACCTAAAATAATGAAATCTTTGTCTAAGTTGTTAAAAGCTCTATTGTTCCAGAACATAGTCTAGACTATGTTACTGCACATGCAACATAGGGACACATGATTATGGAGAAGAAAATGATTAGACACGACCAAGGGTAGCAGAAGAAAGTTGGTTGGTAAATAACCGAGAAACAAACTGTGCCAAATTGGTAATTGGAAAGTTTCATGGAAAAATGCACATTGTGCATTTATTCCAATTTTAATATAACTATTTCATTTCTTTAATTGAAGAAATTTTTATTGAAGATGTACAAGTTTTGATAGTTTCTCATTTGTTATTGTTGGCATTCTTATTAATCAGTTACTGGAAATTACAGTTTTCTACTGTATTTATACAACACATTTAAACTGATTCTCGTTTAAGTAATTTTGGGATTTCCCCTATACATTGAGCCATAAAATAACCAAATGGGCTGGGTTCAGAAAGCTAAAACACCAAGTTTAAAACTACAGTAACTAAGTCTACTAATGCAACTATTAGGTTGCAGAAGGCAAATAATATTCTCCCTATATCCATGAGGCAGAACAGGCAAGTTAAAGTTGTCCAACTTTCAAAGGGAAGGAGACAGATTTAAAAAAAACCAGGTTATTAACTTTTTCAGTGGGGTGATGGGATCAATAAAACACCTTTATTGATAAAATAAAAACATGTATGCTAGAAGAGGTTACTATCAGTAAAATGTATGTGCTTAGGGTCTCCTTAGAAAATTAGACTGTAGAGGCACTGAGTCAGTCCATTATCTGCTGCAGATTCTACATTCCTGCAATAAATGTCTATAATTTAAACTGATTTATTAAGTTCAAAATAACATTTTCAGAAGATATATACCTATAACCTTGTGAATCTTGGGTTCCTTCTTTCCTTGCTGTGATCACTGTAATTGTGCGTGCCCATAAAAGATACATTTTGCATTTACCTAAAGCTTTGATTCCTTATTTAAGTATTTTTCTCACAAAAAACAAATAATGTTTTTCACTATCCTATGTGAACATTGGCATTTTAATGCATAGAATTGGACATGAAAATATCATGCCACGTAGACTGCAAGGATAGGCTCAGGTTGAATACAAATTCCTTTCTCTTTTATTGAAAAAAAGAGAGAAGTGGGGCATTAATCAATATTCTAGCCCACTATAACCATTTTGATTTAATGTGGTTAGAAAGTAGGATCAAGGACAAGCATATTCTTTAAGGATTGCTCCAAAATCTTTAGCAGAAGGGCTTCATTACAGATCTCAGCAACATCTATGCAGGTTGCCGAATTCTAGGGATATATTTAAATAACGTTCAGGTTGTCATGAAACGTGCCAAACATTTTGCTGGCTATACCCAGCTACTAGGATACCTAGAATCAAACCATTTAAGGGATGTCAGTTCCTTGAGTCCCCAGGAATAAATTCCAAAATGGGAATTAGGAATCCTTATCACTGCTAGAGCAACAATCATCATCATAATTATCATCAACACATTTGTTGCCATATCCCAAATCTCCCATTTCAAAAAGTAGATTTTAACATGATGAAATATGGTATAAGTGAGATTTAAACTGATAATTGTCAGATTCCTAGTTTTATGCTAGCACACAACAATTGATTTCTTGCTACAGTATTTATTACACTTATTATGAAATAAACATAATAAATACTGTCAAGCATAATGACATTATGCACCGAATTCCTAAATTTTAATTAAAAATTTAATTTTTCACACATTCCTCTTTTTAAATAACAGTTAAATACAATTGGCCTCATATTAAAAACATCAACAATAAATCTAAAGCCTGAATTTTTTTCCCTTTTCCTGCTTAGTTATCCCTAAAGATTGAGTTCAACGGAGACAACAGAGACTCACATGTAATTCCATTTTATCTCTTGCTGCCTTCAAATCTTCCTCCATTATTGATGGATTTTTGTCAGCAGCTTTTTTGAGATGGGAATTTCCTTTTTAATTCACTTAAAGGAAATCAATACTGTTTTAAGAAACCCAGTGTTTAATTCTCTGCCAGTGATGGGAAGGAAAAATTGTGTTTCATACCAACACAGGTCACAACATCATTGCTTTAAAATGTATTTTACTGTAACAATGCTATTTCAGTTACACTTTGACAAATGAAATAGGAACTAGGAAATAATTCTTATAGGAAAAGATTTCTCAGTACTTTAGGAAAATATATATTAATATAATATATTATTTATATATATATATATATATATATATATATATATATATATATATATATATATATATATATATATATATATATATATATATTCCCTTTTGAAATATACTGTAAATGAGATTACCAACTTTAAATTAATGCTGCTTTTTCAGTGAGAGAGAAAAATCTCCTTCCAACTGAAAACAATTTGATTTGATTAGTACTGATGACCTTCAAACTGTCTGGTCAAAGCAGTACATCGTTTTAACTAAGTTTCTCTGCTCTCACAATTTGGCAAAATTAAAGTCCCACCCCAATAAACCTTATCACCAGATGTGGTATTCATCAGTTTCTGATCAGTTCTGGAGAACCAGTAGCAAAATTTTGAGTAGTTCGAAGAATTGGCATTAACCTTCCCCCAGGAATGGGGTGGGAATGGAGATTTTACAGTATCCTTCCCCTGCCACACCCAGCAAGCCATGCCCACAGAACCAGTAGTAAAAAAAATTGAATCCCACCACTGCACCACTGCTTATCACAAGTAATTCTGGAGAAAACTGCAATTGGTATAGAGCAGCTTTCTCCAGTCTTTCTGTACAGAAATGTTGAGACTGAGGTTGCAAATGTTTGGGTACACCAATTTGGAGAAAGATGATTCAGATGTATTGTTCTTTTCTTTCATAACAGACTTCTGCTTTACTCTAATCACCAGAACAATCAGTACATGAAGTATACCATGTGCAGAAAAGGCTGATGCATGGAATAAAAATCCAGTCCAGATTCTATATTTACAGTTTAAAACCAATCCAAATAATTTAACTTTGGAGACTAGAAATCTAAATGTTTAGCTAAGAAATCTATCAAATAATGGAACATTTCTTCTCCCTAATGACAAAAAAGGTCTTCCATTTGGAAGTGCTGGGTAGCTGCTCAGGAGAGTTATACATAACATGTCCAGGACACAAGTTAAGGACACAAATTCAAGATCCTATTCAAAGAAATGAAGGTATACATATTTCCATATATGGGTGAGCGCATGAAACCATATAGCCAGTGCCAATGTTGAAAACTTAACTAGCAACCCTCATCCGTTTTCTTTTGATAGCTGACTAGTACTAGTCATTAATATAATTGGCCTAACCTTTGTGAAAAAAAGGAACAAGAAATATCTGATCTATTATGTTGTTGCACAAAGAGCTACAGTTTGTCACTATACTACCTAAGGCTAGTGTATCTATTTTAAAAATAGTTTTTTTTTAAATTGCTCATTAAAAGTTTGTTAGTCAGAAAAGGTGCTATTAGAGTCCTGAGCTTTTTACCACTAATATAGGTCTTCTGCAATTTCTCGTATTATCTCTTTGTATTTATAGTTAAGAATTTTCTGGTATGGACAAAATGCATGATATATTACAACTTGTTTTTATAATAGGAAAAGATACACACAATACTATTTTTTTAAAAATGATATTGACCAGTATTATTAATAAGAAAATAAATCGCTACAGTGAATCCATTGCCAAAAGATAACTGAAAAATCACACAAATGCCTAGTTCCAATATAGCTAGAAACATTCTAGGAAAAGGAAGATTTAATGCTTTTGTATGTTATAAGAACTTTTTAATAATTGAACTTTACTTGGAAAAACATATTCATTTCAAAGCCACTAACATTTATGGTAGATTTGTTTTCAGTAATAAGGATAGTCATACATGATGACTGTAGTATAAATAAAAACATTCTAGGCTAGCCTCCTATACCTTCTTTGTGTAGATATGCTCTTCACATTGTAGATTTTGCTGTGTTGCATGACAGGCTTTAAAGAAGCTGTTTTTTTCACATTTAATTAAACAGAAGTGGAGCTGTGCTGAAAAAGGGATGAATTCCTCAGATGAATAAGAGAATTTTCTTTTAGATTTGCTCTTCAGTGTAATAAAGTTTCAGACTGAAAGGACAGGGTTATGATGGAAGGGATAAAATAAATGGATCTCAGGCCTAGTTTATTCATGCAAATGTCTGAAGAGGCATCATGTTCCTTCATTTAATATATTTCCTATATAAGGAAAAGTTTGAATATATAGAATGGGCTACCCCTAAAAGGGCAGACCAGATAAGGTCTGCTAAATAAGGCTACTCTACCTTGGAATATTTTCTTTCACATTCCATATTCTTAAGTAGCTACAAATAATTCTAGAATGTACCAATCTTGAAAAATCCATGGAGCAAGAAGTTGCTCTGTTTTTCTTTGTGCAGCTGTACTGGAAGGGATAAAACACATGTATCCAATTGACATTAGAAGCATTATATCTATTTCCAACAGTAATTTATTTTGTTCTTGTATGTTTCCATAGCAAGTGGGTGTAGAAATAGCTTTTTCACAGGTATGGATAATAACAGAGATGGCTTCCTCTGTGTGTGCTCCATGCATGTATGTGCTGGACTGAATCAGGAAAACTAAATTATAGTTCTGCCTTAGACATGAAGCCTACTACTATATGTGTCTTCAGGTCAGTTACTCTCTCCCAGACTTAAGAAGCAGGCAATGGCAAATTACTGAAAATGCAGCCAAAAAACCTGCAGGAACTCGTCTAACTAGAGTCAAGATTGACTCAAAATAGCTAGCAGTGGAGATACATCATTGTTTATAGAAATGTACAGTAACGAGGTGGTGGAAAGGAAGGAGAAAGAGGGAAAATCCTAAAATTAAAAGGAAACAGTGGGGAAATATATTAAATATATCACATTTACTTGGAATCCTACTTTTGTCCTTTCTTGTGCAAGGTTTCATGGTTATGATATGAATGTTAAATATTTCTTTCAAATACATTAAGCAGAAACACTATTAAAACAATTATTTCTTTCTGGAAAAAAGAAGCTATTATTGTATCCATTTATTCAAGGCTTAGAAATCATGAATACATCCACAGCAATCTGACCTTTCAAATTGCTGTTCCAAATTCCTTTAACAAAGGAGTAGACTATGTTGCCAGCAGATCCATTAGCCTAGCTCTTTTCTTTTCTTCAGTTCTCACTGCACAGTTAAATTACAAGAATAACTCTGAAAACTAAGAAGCAAATTTGTCTCAACTAGACTATTGTTAAGCCCTAGGTTGTTCACATTATTTAGGGATTGATTTCTGTTTCCAAATATTGAGAAATAAGAAAACTAGGCTCTGAAGTTGTAACTGTACCAAGAGGCTGCTTTGAAGAAAAGACTAATAATTGAAAATACTACCAAACAGTACTTTCTTATTACTTCAGGTGCTATCCATGGCATTATAACACTTTTATACTTTAACTAGTTTAAACTATTCTTTAGAGTGGTGGGAAATGAGATGGAAGAGTAAAATATATCAAGGACACAATTCTCAATGGATATATTTAGTAGTTTTATGGAGTTTATGGTATACATATTTAATTGCACCTTTGTCAAATCTTCTGAAAATAGGCATATGTTTTTCAGTGCTTTGAAAAAAACTAACAGCAAGATATAGGACAATTATTAAATACTGATTTTCTTTTGTATAATTTACTGCTTTTCTATAAGAAAACTAGACAGCTTTTCATCTAGATACCATTCTAAACTACTAGTCAGTTTAGAAAACACAAAAGTCCCACTTTCTGTGGTGTCACTCACATTGGTTTACCTGAACTTTTTAAGCTTGCTTAAAAAGCTTGCTTTCATCCTGCAGATTCTGATAAATATGTGAATGCTTCATATAATGCAGTATTATTTGAATTTTCTAGCAACATCTACAGTATACAGGATTTTGATAGAGATGGCATAATTCCATTGGTTGTGACAAAAAAAAACTTGGTTGGTCAGCTTGTCACCTGGGCCCAATGTTGGTGAGGTCTGTGCTCAGCTCAACTGCGTTTGATTGTGCAAGATGGCGTTTGTTGGTCTGAAAAGCTGAAATAATGATAGAAAGATGGTGATGATGATCTGTACAGGTTTTTAGGATCTTTTGGATATGTATTTTAAAGTGAACATTTAAGGTTGATCATCTAAAGCACTGTTTTTCAACCTGACCACAAAGCTAGCAAAGGTGATTGTTCTGAAGGCTAGAAAAGCTCCTTTCTGGACACACTGCTAGTAAAGGCAATTGTTTTGAAGGACACTAGGGCTTTTTCAGCAACTGCAGAAAAAAACAAAGATATATGGATCCAGGTGTGGTGGGGCGTAGAGAGGAGCCGGGCCTCCTGGCCATGGTGAGGCAGGGAGAAGGCCAGCATCTCCTAACATTTAGCATGTTTTCACTACCAGTGGACCCTGGACCTCCCAGTAGCCTTCCTCCCCCTATGAAATACCCCCATGCAATTATGCAAATGACGACAACTGGGAGAGCTAGTTTGCAGTTGTTGACTGAAGTGGTCACATGGGTATCTCATTAAACAGCCACTTAAGTCAAGATTCAGATACCAATTCCGGTCATAAATCAAGGATTACCTGTAGTATTTTTAAAAATTGATAAAATGAGAGGATGAGATTTAAGGGTGTTTTTTTAACACACCCATTTCATGCTCTTTTGTTAATAATAACTATTAAACCTCAAGTTACAATTAGAACTATTGAAAATGTTTCTTTTGAGTTGAAATAATTGCTTATCTTTATTTTAAAGGGCTGCTTATATCTTTATTTATACTTTTAAATATATATAATTTTATAAAAGATTTTAAATAGAAATAAAACTAATGCAAATTAAACTCAGAAAAAGAAAGGAAAGAAAAAGGAGGAAGAAAAAGTACCAAAAAAAGAAAAAAGTAGAAGACAATAAAGGAAAGACCAAAAAAGAAAAAGAAAATTTATAAATAAGTTCAATCTTCATCACAAGTATAGACACGTGATAACTCTTAATCCCCTTGAAAATTACAAACATATCTTTTCTTCCTCTAACTATTCCTTATCTATAAGAAAATCCATATGACATCAGCTTTACAATCCTGTTTTCAGCAAAACAGGCATGAATGGTTGCCAGAATTTCATAATAACTGCTTATTTTCATTTCCATCAATTAAATAAATTTTATATTCCTTTGTTTTATCTCTGAAACTCTTAACTTTTGTTCAATTCAAATATTATAATGGAATCTCTTCCATTCTTCCATTCTGTTCAATTCTTTGAATTATTATTCAAGGCTTTAACTAGTCTGTTTTGTAAATCCAACAAAAAGATATTATCCAGATCATTCTATCAGTATATCATTTTTATATCTGCTTAATTTTTCATATTTCAACTAGATTTTTTTTATATTCTGTAAAAAAATCCTTATGTGAGTCATTCTCTTACCTTTCCACTTTTATTTCAACTTTAGATACCTTCTCCGTGTTCTAATCCACATTTTTTCAATCCAATATTTCCACTATTTTCTATCAATCAAAATTTCTTTCATATCTGCCATTCCTTCATTAAACATTCTTTAAACATGGTCTATTCATAGGAGTAGAGTTCATTACTGAAATGCTATTATTGTTGCCACTACTTTCTTTGAAGATTTTCTATAATATTTTAAATCTTAAAGTATTTTGTATCATTTTGTAAATCCAAATCAAAAACCTAAGGCTGGTTTTATTTTATTTTGTTTTGGCCTGGAGTCTTTAGCCCTATCTACTATTCAGTTTAAATGGGAAGGTCTCTAATCTCTTTTATAGAAAGTACAGACCTCTGTTGTAATATGCAAAATAATTCTGATTCCCATGAAGAGCTGTTTATTGTATAGAAATGTTCCAAAATTTTAAGGTAAAAGTTTAAGCATTCCAAATTTGTCTCAACTGTTCATTCATTTATAACTTTCTTGATTCAAAATCTCATTTAGCTTTTTGCCATTCATTTCAATTTTTTTAATTTTTTAAACTTATAGTTAATTTTTCTTTTGTTCAGAAAAGAAAATAAACTAACCGGGTAGCCTTTGAAACTTGGCATTTAGAAGATTTCTAATAGCCTTCAGATCAATCTTAAAGAATTAATTGTCAAGATCACAATTCTGGAGGAGCCTTTGAAAAACACTAAATTCACTAAATGTGCTTCTCAAAATTTTTAGAAATTGTTTATTTAACTATTTTAAACATTTACCAGTGTGATACAGATGGTACTTTATATCCATTTATTCTCCTGAATGTGAAAAGGGTAACAAGAAGTCAAAAAATTCAGCATACTGCTCTAGTCCTTAAATTGGAGCCATATAATCCGAATGGAAAACATGTCTCCAAAATTCTAATCCCACAGGAAGACCTATTATGTATTAATAGGCTAAAAGCAAACCCAGGATCCGTTTTAAAGAGCCAGTGTATAAATGTTTAAAGGAGCAATTAAAATATGTAAAATACAATCAGATGGATTTTGGAATACAGTGTTAATTTTGAAAGCATTGACAATGACATTCTCTGGTCCAAGTGCTGGTTCTAGCTGTAGAATTCTTGAATATAAACAACAAACCCTTACAGCAAATGGGACTGTTGTTTCAGATTTTATTTGATTATTTGAGTCACAATTGCTCAATTTGTTATTGGCAAGTAGGTTTTTTTTTTTGCTTTGTTCATCAAAGGGATGGGAGAAAGAGAGAGAGATAAATTAGCATAGAATAGTGTTTATTATCTAATTTCTCCTTAAATTCTACTATACCTCAGCTACTTTTTTCTTTTCCAGATTAAGCACCAGACAGTCAAGCAAAAGCTCTGAAGACTTTTTTTTTTTTACAGAAAATACATTACTGCATTTCACCTGACCCAGGAGAACACTTAAGAATGGATGACTATTACAAAACATTACCCTTGAATTCCTATTGAACATTGTAACTCAAGGAAGATACTGGTTTATACCATCTGAAGAAGCGACATAGAGCTGAACAGAAACAAACAAACTTTTTTGAGGTTCTGTTTTCTGATCAAGATAAAACAATAGCTCTAGTACAGGGGTGTCAAACTCAAGGCCCGCGAGCTAGATCTGGCCTGCAATGTGGTTGGATCCAGTCCACAGAGCCATCCTGGTCTACCTGCATCACTTTAGTTCAGTCTACTCACATCACTTCAGCCCAGTCTACCTGGTGCAAAGAGTAAAGCCAGCAAAGCTTTTGCCTGGTCTACCCAATGCAGAGAGGAAAGATCAGGCCAAAGAAGCTTCGGCCTGGTCTACCAATTAGGCCAGTGTGGCTTTGGCCCGGTCTACTCAATGCAAAGAGGAAACATGCCAACAGTTTGGGGAGTGGCATCAAGCTGGCCAAGCCCCTTAGTCAGCCACAGCCACTCAGCCATGATTCACCCCCCCCCAAGGTCAACCACAGCTCTGATGCAGCCTTCAATGAAATTGAGTTTGACCCCCCTGCTCTAGTTTTTCTTTTGCTCCGTATTTGACCGACATCTAGATCTGAAGGGGGAAGAATATGCAAATGTGTGTATATACGGTGAATCATTTCTTCAACTACTCATGGTCATTGTGTAATTTTCAACTTCTACCCAATGTGAGATAAAGGGTAACAGTCATAAATTATCTGTGTTCCGACAGTATACCAAATATTATATAAAATGAGTTCTATAATAGAATTCAGAAATGGATTTTAATGACTGGTTACGACCTAATAATTATAATAAATAGACATTTGTAGGTGAAGGTTGAAATTACCAATTGTATCTATATGAATCTTTTGTGGTGAATTCTGCATTGCCAATTTTAAGAGTAGTAGATAGCTCTGATATTCATTGCAGTATCTATAATTTTTATATTTCCCACATGAGCAAATGGCAATTCCTCATTCATAGAATGTACTCAGATTTTGTATCCCAAACAACAATCCTTTTCTTTTGTCCCATGAAAACTATTAAGAATAGAGGCAGCCAAATTTTATATATATGTAGTCCTTGACAGTTCAGACATTTAGTGACTGTTCAACATTTTTCAAGTTACAACACTGAAAAAAGTGACATGACCGTTTTTCACATTTATGACCCTTGTAGCATCCCCATGATCATGTGATTAAAATTCAGACGCTTGGAAACAGACTCATATTTATGACAGTTGCAGGGTCATGTGATCACCTTTTGTAACCTTCCAACAAGCAAAATCAATGGAGAAGCTAGATTTATTTAACAACTTGTTACTAATTTAACAACTACAGTGATTCACTTAAAACTGTGGCAAGAAAGATTTGTAAAATGGGGCAAAATTAACTTAACAAATATTTATCTTTGATTTTTTTAATTGTTAAAATGGCTAGGGGGTAAAGGGGAACATGTGCTATGAAATATAGAAAACATATGATTTAATAATATTATCTTTAGCAACAATTTAACTAGGAGAGCTTAGGCTATGTGATTTATATACTTGAAAGTGTATGGCCAATACTGTTAAGTCTTAAAAACGAGGTGGTTTTAGTTAGTGTCATTGTATAATTTAATCATTAGGTGGTAGTGGGCTTTCTTGGGTGATATTTTCTGTTGCAGCTCTGTTTGTTTAAGAGATTATTATTGATATTTCAATTTGCCCAAACACACAACTTGCAGACTTATTTCTACTTGATATGTCAGTATCCAGATGTAGGAAATTATTTTTATATTTTATATAAATATATATAAATATTTTATATTTTATTCTTAAGCAGCAAATATAATTGCTGCTATCCTCTGTTTCTCCGCCCACCAATTTACCCTGCTTTTTCTACACAGCTTTAGTAATAAAAGTAACCTCTAAAGGGGTATAAAAGCAGACAACTGTCAGATCAAATTTAAGTTTCAGCTTTAGATTGTTAGAGTCAGGTGTTATAGTAAACCAAAGCAATCTACTAGTTCCTGCCAGGAAGCAGTAATTTGTTGTAAAGCTGCTCTCAATTTGGCTACAAATTCAACCATTCCACTACAGTGGACTGCTTAAGAACAAAACAATTTATTGACTGCTTTTGTTTTTTTCCTTTTAAAACATGGTATATTTTGATTTGCAACTCCCTAAATGCAAGTATTTCTTCTCAAATCATTCACGAAGCTTATAAGGCTGTCTGCACAATACATCTTGGAAGCCATAATCTTTTCCCATCCCCTGCAATATGTGGATAAAGTTAAAAGAAAGCTTGAAAGACTCCTTTCAGGGATAATAATGCTTGCTCTAACTATGTGCCTTCATATAATGGGTAAAAAATCATTATTTGAAAATAGGTCCAACAATGGTTTGAAAAGAACCTATAACTATGGATTACATTTATTCTTCATGAGAAAGTTCTAGGTCAAATCCTTAGCATTTTTAGTATAAAGGGTTCAGATGATGAGTTCAGTATGACCTACTTTTGGCGCTTAAGAAAGCACTGTTAGTCAAGATATATGTACAAAATAGACATCTTTCTAATCTGCATTTCACAGTGCAGTCTACAGTTGTTAGGTCAATGGAGCTCAATTACTGCTTCTTCCTGGACACTGCTATCCATCACTCCTGGTTCCGCCAGAAAATAGCTTCTTCCCTTTACTTTGCTTTCCTCACTTTTTTAAACCAAGGATTCAAGGAGGGGCTGCTGGAGACTAACTTGAAGTTGGCCATCCTCTGCCACTATTATATGCACTTTTCAAGCATACAGGAGCCAAGTGGCCAAGAAGCTGGACAAGGACAAGTTCTTTGTCTTGCTGGAAGTCAAGCATGTTTTATCCATTAAATGATAAGGCAACAAATTGAAGTAACTTAACATGAGGAGGGTCTAGACAAGCATGGTTATATCTCCCATGAGTTCCCTCTTTATTATATGCTCTCCAAGGGGTCAAACTGGCTGTTTGCACCTCTCTGCCTTGTTTTCAGATGGAGTACTCTCAATCACTTTCCCCAATAAAAACTTCCTCTTTGGAACAGAACATTTCCATTGCTCACCAAGAGAAGTCAGCTGTCCCTGCAAAATAAGAGAGAAGCAACCCAGCATTAGATACCAGCATGTATGAATGACCCTGGGTAAAAGAGATGCTTAAAGGAGTGGTAAAGAAAAATGCTGCCAAGGAAACATTTTTACCCTATATTTCAAATCCAGTTTTGTTTTCTGAAGGAAACCACTCTTTCAAAAATATCAGTGACAAGATATACATGTTTCTTGCTGCAAATGTGAAAGAGTGGAACTCTACCATGAGTTATATAATCCCTTCAAGTAAAAAGAAAAATAAGTAAGGAGGAGGAAGAGGAAAAGGGCAAAACAACATCTCTCATTTTTCAGTCTAGCATCATCTAGTAAACACTCCAGTATAAATAAATAGCCAGCTATGTTGAATATATTTGATAGCGAGCTACTTCCTAGGTGTAGCTGTTCCAAAATATTGTTCAAGAAATGATAAGGATTATAATTGTTTTCTTTGTATTGTATTTTTTCCTGCTCCTTTGTTTAATTTATTTCAAATCCATAGTTCTGTTTTTAAAAAATTTCTGTTAGCCAATACATCTGAAGTGTTAAAGATAGTAGAGAAACAATATTTTCACCTTTGAAGATCCCAAAGGATTTTTTAGTCCCCTCCTTGATTCTCTAATTTATACTAATATTTTATAATGACACGCCTTAAAGTTTATTTTTTCTTTGTATGATATTAATCAGTGTAATTTCAAATAATCCAAGATGTAGTTCATAGTCACATCAAATTTCAGGCAAGCAATGGCAGCTTATTCAAAATTTCAAAAATCAGACTTGTTTTTGGAAATTTGGGTTGTGTGTAAGACATAAAATTTGTTTCCAAATAGCCTAATCAGCTGTTTTATTTCTTAATGTCCTTTTATGAATCAGAGGGCAATTAGAAATCCATTTCTTACTAGACATAATTCTGTATTCTACTTGGATTGCATGACTAAAGAGTTTGGGTAATAGTCCTTGCTTGTATGAAAGCTTTAGCTGTAAATCAATATGTTGCAGCTTATTTATTACCGCAATTACTAGACAGCGGGAGAAACATGATTGGAAGTGGGTTCCAGTAAAGATTCAAACTGAGAAAAAAAAACTTCTACTGTAGTGGGACCAGCTTAAAAAGCTATCTGTGACCTTCAGATAACTAAATGGTATGTGCTTCTTACTATATTCTTAAAATTATCTCCACAGCAGCATGCAAGATCTACATAAAGTGATTATCAAACATACAAAATAACGCATAGCATGCATTTTAATAACTATTAATTCATTCAATTTAATTCTGGAGGCTTTAAAAATGATCAAGGACACCTCAGTTCAATTTTTTTCAAGCCCTGAACTTCATTGAATTATGTGAAGCTAATGAGTTTTATCTGATATATTAATTATTAATAGCCATGTTTTAATAGTAAATATTTCTGGTATTCCTATATTTACCCCATAAATTTCTTGGAGTGGGCATTACACACATTGAATATAATCATATAGGGGTTTGATCATAGCATATAAATTAAAGCCATTATCTTTTCTATAACATAATGTTGTATTTAGCATTTTGTATCCCCACCTAGCAATTTGAAAACATGCAAATGCAAGTAGATAAATAGGTACCGCTTTGGTAGGAAGACAACTGCATTCTGTTTGCCTTGGCATATAGTCCTGCTGGTCACATGAGCATGAAAATGTCTTCAGACAACTATGACTCCCTCAGCTAAGAAATAGAGATGAGCACCACCTCCTAGAGTTGGACACAATTTCACAGGGAAAACCTTTACCTTTACCTTTATGACCACAGTTACATTTTATTTAATAAATCAAGCAGGTATATGATGTTTAGTCAGATTGCAAAAAAATAAAGTTGGTTGTGTTATTGCTAATCAAAGGACTATGGAACGAATGGGGATCAATGGCTATTAGGTGGCAGTCTGAAGACCATCTGTAGGGAGACTAGTGGACTTCCTAATGCAACTGGTTGGCCACTGCAAGAGCTGCCTGCTCATCTAGGTGGGTAATGAATGATATGCAACAATGACAAGAGCTCCATTCCTTATGGCAAAAGGCTTTCATTGCAGAGAGAAATGATCCAACTCATGCTAAGAATATAGGCCTATCCATTGAATGTAGATTATTCTCCTTTATGGATACATAAAATGAAAGGGATGCAAATAAAATGGCCTTTTAAGTGATCTAATGCATCTTGATGAGACTGGATTTGTCCCAAAGAGATATATGAAAGATAATATCAGAAATATTAAATTACTATCAACTACTAGATAAAATAAAACCTAGATTTTCTCATCTGGAGACAAAGCCAGCATGCTAGTAAATTGATTTTTATTATAAAAATATAACAAGGAAAGAAGCCAAGGCTGCCATCCTCTTCCATTCTCTATTTTTATTGGCATTACAACAAAGAAAGTATGAAAAGAAAGTAATTTTTCAGAAGTTACATTGGCAAAAATATGCTTAATTATATAAAAAGAATGCATAATGTATACCTATGTGCCAACAATGCATACATATACATATGTGCTAATATTGAAATGTCTGCAATAAAATAACCAATTTCAGAGAGCACTAAGGACCCCACAGTTCAAGACCTGAGCTACTAATATGCTCTTTTGTTGATATCTTGGAATCTGAAGCACAAAGCCTCCAGTGAAAGCTTCTGTAAAACATGCTATTTTGGTCAATAAAATTATAACACACACCAAAGTATTCTCCAGACATTCATGGCTATGTTACCTTGTACAATTTCTGATACACTGGTTCTGAAACAAATTCCAGGGAGCAGAAGGCCAATCAGGGCATATGCAGACAGCATAATACAGCTATATTTTAAAAGCTAACCTTTCTTTTTTCGGAAGAAAAAAGTTCAAGTTATATTAAGTTGTTAATATTCAGACAGTGTGCCATGGAGAATATTTCTTTAAAAAATACATACTTACTCTTTCATTGCAACACTCATTTTTATTCCCAATTCCAATTAAAAGTAATTGCTTGAATAGAAAAGGTACTTCAGGTCATCTTACATATAGCTGAAGCAGCTAAATGTAAAAGTCATCCACTTCTACTGTATCAAGGAAAACAGAAAAGGCTGGATCTAGGAAAGCCATTCAATTAATATACAATAATGACTGGGTCTGCCCAATATGAATCAAAACCAAACAAATCCCTATTAATTTAGCTTGATTTGTGAGCTTACTTTCTCAATCTAAGTGCTTGATGATAATGAATGCCTAACAAGATTTCTCCCATTTTTTCATTACATGCATGCACAAGCTACACGTGTTAAGATTAACTAAAGCCTCTTCATTTGTAGAATTGATAAGTCAAACAATACTGGTACAATGTAGAATGATAAGAAGATAATAGCAGATAAACACAATAGTAACCATTCAAAATCACAGAAGAATCAACTGCCTAGCAATATTATGTAATGTGTTTTGGTTTATTTTTATTTTTATTTGGATCTCTGAGTTGGATTAAATCTGATGTTTATAATATAACTTGACAGTAATGCTGGTTTGGAAAGAACTTTCTCTAGAGTGTAGAACATCAATGGTTCATTCCTCTTTATTAATTGCCTACAGCTTAATCTCAAAGGAAGAAACAACTGGAAGAGGCATTCCCATCACAACTATTAGCTGTAGGGTTTTTTAAAATAAAAACCATAACTTCTGAAAGAGGATAGTATTATTTGGGTATAAAAATAAAGAAACACAAACTAAGAGTCTGCTTGAAATCAGCTGTGCATCAAAGAATAATAATACTGTATCTGCATTTGGAACATATAGAGGTCAGTTCACATAAATGCAAGATTTATTTTATATATATATATTATTTATATATATATATGCCAATACATATATAAATAAGAGGGGGAAAACCCAATAATAATTAACACATTCACTGAAGGTGCCAGTTTCTATCAGCTAAAGCTATGTAGGTATGTTTTGCTGTTGTCTTCAAAACACCTGGGTATTGATGATTCATACTTCAATCTCCTCATCATGAGTGGATGATTCAAGATTGGATGTGTTATCTTTCATTGCCAAAAGGAGTCGAGTGGATGTTTAAAAAGATGTGTGAAACAGACTCAACCACTATGTTTGATACAAACTATGCAAACTCTTCTTCATATGGTCTCACATTAAGAAGTCTTAGCATGCAGGCCTGAAGTTGGTAGCCATCTTCTATTTAGTGGGATTCTTTAATTTGTTTTCCTTACCCTTTATGCTTTTAAAAATACAGCAATTTGGATGGAATTGCTTGTTTTCTTATGTATTTGTTACATTTTATTGTAAGTGCTTCAGGGTCAGTACTGTGCAGTCTATAGCCATAAAATATTCAGCAAATGTGTTCCTTAGACACTAAAAGGTTGCCCAACCCAGTTATATAGCTAACAGTATTTCTTCAGTTCTTGTTGGCCTGTAGCTGTATTTTCAAACATCATTCAAGTAGTGCTCAACCTTGGTGATATTAAGATGGATGGAGTCCACCCATCTTAAATTTACCAAGGTTAAGAAACTCTGAAGTACATATCTATGATGAATAGAATAGAATAGAATAGAATAGAATAGAATAGAATAGAATAGAATAGAATAGAATACTTTATTGGCCAAGTGTGATTGGACACACAAGGAATTTGTCTTGGTGTAAATATTCTCAGTATACATAAAGAAAGGGTACATTAATTAAGAATCAAGAATCATAACGAACAACACTTAATGATAGTCATAGGGTACAATCAACAATCAAATCATACTAGGAAACAGTATGAGAGGGGATGGGTGATAAGGAGTGGTAAGAAGATTAACCGTAATAGTAGTGTACACTTTGTAAATAACTCAGTGATTCTTTGAATTAAGTAGAATCACATTCAAATCAAAAAATTAATTTTGTTTTAGGTTAGTATTATCAATTATCTTCAGCTAGGGAGAAGAAAGCATGGCATCTTAGTATTATTTCAAAGGTATTTTTTCCCTTGCTTTGACTATCTAATTATTCATCTGGCAAGAGAAAAAATATGTTGTCTTTTTCTTATTAATTCTACTTTGTTTCCATCCTCAGTAGACCTCAATACAATCAGTTCATTCATGTGCACTTTTTGCTCTACATACAAAGCCTATGGAAAATAGTAAGCTCCATCCCAGCACTCACATCTAGCAGCCGAAGATGCAAAAAGCAAAAAGAATCCCCTGTTCACTGGTGCGTATATGGTTGCCTCTTCTTTCTTTGTGCTTACCTTTGGCAATGTCACCAACCAAGCTTTTTGCATAAAAGCAGGCACCACAAGTTAACGGCAACATGGTGAATTGCCAATATAGGACAAAAATCTATTTTGCATAGAAATGTAGAAATGCACTAGGCAAACAAGAGTGCGATTGAAATATTTATGGCTTCTGATATAAATTATTCATCCTGTAACATATGGGTGGGTGAGATTGTGAAGTCAGAAAGAAAATGTACTGGCTCAACCATTGTTCACCATATAACCACTGAACTTAGTTTTTTTTTTTTAATAACTACTTTAGACCCCTTCTTTGAGGAAGAAAAAATGAATCCTAAAAGTCCATAGGAATTGCCAGACAGTAACTATAAAAGGTTATTTTAAAATGCTATCAAAAGCAGGCTTCAAACTTTCCCTGCTGTGGAAAAAACTGCCCCAGGTTGGAATAAAGCCCCCTACTCCATTAGGGAAGAAGGGTCTTTTGCCTCAGAAAACCTGAAAAAATTGCATAGCCGAATTATCATATTTTCACATATCATTATGTGAAGCCTAACTCTCTTAAGAAGTGTATATAATGGAGAAAGGGGAGAGGGAGGGGGGGGGAGGGAGAGAGGGAGAGAGAAAAGAAAGAGAAGACAGCCAGCAGAGAGGTGGATGGGCTAGAGCTGTGATGGGTGCGCTATTAAAAGAACTCATGAGCCAGGTTGAGAATAGACCAGCTTGGAAAAGATCTATCTATATACAATAGTTGCCAAGAATAACCATTGATCTCATGGCAGACTTTCAAGCAATCAATCATTTAAAAACACATTATCAAAAATATAACCCTGTTGCTGGTTGGTTAATAGCAAAAACAATCCCTAAATAATAATCAACTTTCTTGAACCAATACAAAAAAAATGCATTATCATCAATGAACTGCCTGTTTAAAAGGGGAATCTTCAAAGTTTTCTGTAATGATGCATAATTAACAAAATTATTATGTTCATTTGCATGATTATCTCTGCATTCATACATGACCCATTCTTAATATTACATTTGGGGAGCAGCTGTGGCCAAAAGCAAATGACCTTCAATATTTCAGAAAATGCAAAATTAAAGTGAACCCTCAACCTGTCATTCAGGGAACATTTTCTATTTTTAATATAATCAGGCCAAATGAATAGCAGCACTGCAAATATTTGCTTTTTACTTATGTAATCAAGGAAAGAGAAAAGTTTGCTTTAAGCAGTGACCAAAAACCTGGAAAGTAATTTGTTTTAAAAGCCAGCATCAAGGTCCATTTGCAAATGTGATGCAGATCAGGGTGACTCTTTGCTGTAATTCTGTCAAGTTAATTCATTCTTTTCAGGTTGACTTCTCTTGCCAGTTTTCCATTGCACAGACGTCCTCCCATAGGCAAAATGAGCTTTCTGCAGGATTTGCAAAAGTACCAAAGTATTTGTAGGGGAGGAATTTTCATGATTTTCCCTGTGAATGTTTTTTTAGAATGGTCTGAAGATTTTCTTTGGTTCACCAATCTACCAGATAGAGAAATCATCCCTACTTTCACTTCAACAATAATTACTAATTTAGCAGCTGATGAGAAACCAAATCTTATATATCCAGCAGCATGAATCTGAAGCAGGAGAATAAAAAGATCCTTTTCCACTTCCTGCAGGCAGTTACATATTAAATGCAACTGTCTGCAGGAGAAAAGCTTTTACTGGTCAGCCTGCTTACATACTGACTTCCCTATGACAGGATTTTGACAGTGCAGCAAATACAAAATGCAAATCAGACTGCACAGTTCTGGATAATAAACAACTATCTGTGTCTGGAGACATTCTGGCACATTTTGCAGCTGCTGTGGGATATCCAGGAGTACAACTGGGTAGGCAAGGCCAAGCTGTATATAAGCGTTTCTCAAACTTGGCAACGGTAAGATGTGTGGGCTTCAGCTCTTAGAATTCCCCAGTTGGGTAATTATAAGAATTGAAGTCTATACATTTAAAATTGCCAAGTTTGAAAAAGGCTAATATACCGTTTTTCAGATAGCGTTAGAAACCTAACCCTATCTGTAATGCTCATAAACTGCCACCCCCACCCCCAATAATATTGTAGGTCTAACTAAAAAAGTTGTGTAAAAAAAAGAAATCCCCAAATCTCTTTCCAAAATATCTAGATCCATAAGTAAAAACCACACACATTTTCATACCCCACCCTGTCTTGTGACTCTTGGTCTTCTAAAATAAGAATGTTCAGTGTGATCCTAGCCAACAACAGATTATTCTTCAGCAGCTGTATCTGGATTGCAAAAGTGACTCTAAGCCAGGGGTCTCAAACACAATTTACCTGGGGGCTGCTGGAGGCAGAGGCTGGGTGAGGCTGGGGCACATAATATTATACTTTATGTTATACTTTATATTTATATTATAAACTAATATATCACGGTGGGGGCCACAGGATATTGTCCTGCAGGCCGCAATTGGCCCGCGGGCCGCAAGAATGAGACCTCTGTTCTAAGCATTTGAAACTGCGCCAGCATGACAAAAAAAACATCTCTAATGTTTCCTAGTTTTATTTCCCTTTCCATTGTTTCCTAGCATGCCACAAAGAAAATTACAGTGGTATCCTGGTACTCATCATTAACAAGTACCAAAAACAATAAGTACCAAACAATTTTTCCCCATAAGGAATAATGTAGTGAGTCACAAGGCAGTCGACACCGATAACTTCTAGCTTGTGTGTTGAGTACCAAACAAATAATGAATATTGGGACAAAATTTTCATGTCAGAATGTATTGAGTACCAAATTTGATGAGTTTTAAAGCAGTTGGGTACTAAGGTACTACTGTAACTCATGTAGATTTATATGGCCACCTATATTACCAAAGTGATTCTCGACAATGAACAAGTTCAAAGATTAAAAAACCCACTAAAAATATATGCAGAAACAGACAATGTATAATCACCTCCCCCCCAAAATCAGAAACTATAGGCAGGTGAGGAAAAAAAAAACAACCCAAAATAATGTAAGCTCCACATTAAATGCATGGAGCTCTTTCTCATACTCCAACCGGTCAGCTAAGATGGGCATACTGCAAGTCCTATTGCTAAGGATTACTGGTTGGTCAGATCTTTTCTACTGTAGTGCCCACACTCTGGAATTTTCTTCCCCCAAAGATCAGGAAGGTTCTAACCCTGCTGTTTTTTCATAAGTCCTTAAAGACCTGGTTCTCTGTCTGGGCCTAGAATCCCGAGTGTGTACAGTGACCCATTTTTTAGTTATACTAACAATTACAGTGTATGATTTATTCTATGTGTTTTAATTTCTGCATTATTGTAATTGTTTTTATTTTACATTTAATTTTGTTCACTGTCTATAATACTTGAGATGAATGACTGTACAAATTGAATAATTAAATAAATAATTCCAAATTTCATACTTAATCAGAGCTTGGAACATACAGCTAGGAAGAACATCTGGGCAGATGCAGCATCAACTTTGGGTAATTTATCCAAATCCAACTCTGAACCTGAGATTAAATTTAACTATTTATTAGTTTAAAGAGGATAGCTACAGTCTTGAAATTAGTTGATCTAAATTTAGTCTTAATGGTGATCATAGTTATTTATCTAATGGCATGAAAAACCATATCCCAAACCATACCCTTTTTCCCAAGGGTAACTGGACTTTCTTTGAAAATGTTTCACTTCTCATCCTAGAAGTTTCTTCAGTGCTGAAAAGCTCCTTCAATGAGAAGCAAAATGTTTTCAAAAAAAGACCAAGAAATCCCAGTTGCCTTTTGGAAGAAAAAAATACCTTTGAAACAACCATGATTTAGATCACGGGTGTCAAACTCGCTGCGTCACGTTGGCATCCCATGATGTTTCACAGTGTTTTCCCCATTCGTGGATCTGGAGTGGGCATGGCCTGTTCATGATGCATCCAGCCCACAGGCCATAGTTTGACACCCCTGACATAGATGATTGAGAATCTCTATAGATAGGACAAACTATAGTTAATCAAATTGGAAATGAAAACTGGGCATATGGAAGTAAATATGGAATCTTATAAGACCAAGCCTTTATATGATTTGTTCAAGTCATGTTAAACTAAGATTAGCAAAAAGTGCTAGTTGAGCACAGACCCACATGTGGAATTTAAAAACTTTGGTTTGCGGCATTTGAAAATGATCAAGATATTTTTATTGCTTGTTCCATCATTAATCTCATCCTTCTTTCATTAAACAAACAACATGAGTTTTTGCAGAAGAAGCAAGTAAATATGAATAATGAATTCCCATTATTCTTTTATAGTTTCTCTCTAATCTTCTCAGCAGTTACAGTTCTCTATTTGAACAGATGGCTCTCATGATAGAGATAATAAGGTTATTCCCTGAAAAGAAAACATGTCATCTCTTATGCTGTATCAGAAGGAAACAACTTTAATAACTCACTTTACAGAGAAAGAGAACATTTGGATTCCGGAACATTTGATGGCAGATGTTTCTACTGTGCCCAGCAGCAGTTTAAATGAGGTATCATTAATGATAATGTTATGGTAGTTCATAAATCAGTGGAGAAGAAAACAAAATATACTGCAATGGAGAAACAGAAAAACAAGGACTCTCCAGAGATACTTATTCCCTGTTGGGTTTAAGATTGGTGTCATATTTACTAAAACTTTTATTTACACGATTTATATTGACTGCCCAAACAAATACTTCTCACAAAAATAATGTTCAAACAAAAGAGAATGTTAAATGTTGGATTTCTGCCATCAAATGATATTGAGATACTAGAGATTTTGTAAATACAGTATTAACATAAGGAAAGATTGGGACATCTCTTGTTACATCTTTATCTATCTATCCATCTTTCTATCTATTATTTTTAAAAATAACTCGGGCTTGCATACATACCTAATAACCCTTCTTCCTCCAATTTTTCCCCAAGCAACAGCTTTGTAAAGTAGACGGCTGATAAAAGAGTGAATTGCTCAAAGTCACCCCGCTGGCTTTCATGCCTAAAGTGAGATTAGAATTCACTGCCTCCCAGTTTCTACCCTGGTGCCTTAACCACAAATATTAACTGTAGAAGAATTAGGGCAGGAGTGTCAAACTCATGACAACACTTTGTTGTCACATGATGTATCACAACTTTCCCCCTTTTGCTAAACTGGGGGTGGGCGTGGCCAGTACATGATGCATCTGGCCTATGGGCCGCAAGTTTGACACTGCTGAATTAGGGAAAGTCTTGTTTGCTTAATATCAAAAGTACTGGTTTATTCCATGCATTTAGAAATCATACATTTTAATGCTTTGTCATGGTGATGTGACCAAGCCATTATTATAGTCATATATCATAAGTTGATAATTGAAAACCATCAATCCACCATATTGTAAACCTGTGTCTGATTATATTTAAGGATTACCTGAGAGCAAAAGTTAGTGAAGCTGGAATTAATCAGGTTATTCTGGTCTTCAGATTCACTTGGAAACAATGTCTTTCCCTAGACAATTTCTTTATTCTTTTTCAAATAGACACCTCACCTAAGGTAATAATGTGTCTTAGACAACAAGCTAAACCTTACGCAATTAATATAATGCTTAAATTATCCAAATGTGATACCCAGAATGTGGCACAAAGGCAGCACAGTCAAATAAGCAAGAAATGTCCCTTTAATACCTCCAACTTTGCCCCCAATGTCCAGGTTTCCTTCGGCTGGAAAAAAAAAACTCTTCCAAGAACAGTCTTTAAGTGGAGGAAATTCAGTCCGAAAACAAAGTACATACAAACTGTAAATAAAAATCCACACAAACTACGCTGCAGTAATTAACTTGACAGGACAGGAGAAGGAATTGCAGACTTGAAAGCCCAGCAAAACACACACAGTCAGGAAGACGCCAGGAACCGAGATAAGCCTCTACGATACCAGATAATTCATGATTTGCTCCCAACAACTTTGCTGTATGCAGCTTCCCTTTTTAAACACTGTGTTCTCAGCTGCAACTAATGGAGGGAATCAGGGACCTTTCCTCCCCTGTAAACCACGCAACTCACATTGCTCCCTTCTCCATTCTTCCCTGCGTGTCCTAGGATGAAGAGGGGGTGGGCCTGGGTCTTCCTCCAAATTCCCTCTCCCTTGCTCTACCTCTCCCCTGCTCTGCCCAGCCGCCCTTTGCCCTTTCCCAGTTTCTTCCACAGCTAACGGAGCCACACTTCCACTCCCTGTCAGTTGCTAAGCCTCCCACTCTGAATCAGATTCCGACAGGGGCATGACAACAAGATAACATGCAACAGAATAAGCAGAAAAACACGTATAAAATAGTCCAGAGGTCAGAGTGCATGATCAAAATATAAACAGCAAATTCAAAGGATTAACCAGCAAGGCAAGGTCTCAGGAAGGTCAAGTTAAAAATGTAGGTTTGTGCCTCAGACATTGCAAGGTGATGATTTTTTTCCACTACTAATTGGAAATAATAAGTTTCTGAATTGTCACATAATCTCAGCGAGTGCTAATTATCTGACCAGGATGCAGAGCTAATTAGGAGGAGCTCCTGAATACAAAATACATACATTCCCATGATGCATTGCCTTGAAGTCTAACTATGGCCTGATTACTTCTGTGTCAACCTAAATTACATATATCTAGGATCTATATATAAAGTAGTGGACATATTTCAATGAACTTCATAGATTCAGAGGATTTTCACAGGACAGTTGGAGATTTTTCCAGCAATTAGTTGCACTTTTCATTTGGTTGCTATGTGGTAATTAGATTGACTGTGGTTGATCTAGGTAACTAGAATACTGGATGAGATTGCTCCAGCTTGTCTTCTGTGCATTCAACAAGTCCAAAAGGTCCCCTAAAGAAAATCAAGCAACTTATCAGACAGTTACAACAAAGATGACAGAAGACCAGAAGCAGTTGTATCCAAGCAAAGATAAGAATATGCTTTTCTGCTTATTGTATCTGCATATTCCTATTACTTGTTTTGTTAAAAGTGGTTCAAAAAAACCTAAGGGTAGTTTTAGAGAATGATTGGTAAGAGAAAGTCTGTGCAGTCACAGTGGAAGAATGAATGGGTTTTCTTGGTGGATAAAAGTTGATGAGTAACTGCTTTGTGGTCATGGGGTTTTGCTTGAGGTAATACTGCTGTTGCCAGTATTATTCTACTTCTACATCAAATAACTGCAAATAATCATCTGTTAGTGTGGAATGAGGTAATTATATATTGTCACCATGGACCTAGCACAAGATAACATAGAAGAACTGAACTGGTGCCCAGAAGCTATAAGAATCTGGATGGATTGAAACATGCTCAGATGGAATTAGTATACTTCAGTAAACAAATTGGCAATAACCTCCATTTCAGTAATTAACTCTGGAGGATTTGTTTACTGCTCCCAAGGAGGTAATTCATAGTATGTGTGTTCTTGCAGAATCTAGGGTCTTTGTAAAACAACAGGTATTGTCATTTACTATCCTACTTGGATCAAGATACTCTATTAATCATCATTCATGTCCCAATATAGACAGCCCTCCGTTTATAACCCCAATTGAGCCCAAAATTTCTGGGCTGAATTGTGACAGTTGTTAAGTGAATCACTGTGGTTGTCAAGTTAGTAACATCGTTACTAAGTGAATCTGGATCCTCGTAGATTTTTTTTGTCAGATGATCGCAAAGGTGCTCGTGTGACACAAGGACACTGCAACTGTCATAAATACATACTGGTTGCCAATTTTGATCACATCACCACAGGGATACTACAATGGCCATAAGTGTGAAAAATGGTCATAAATCACTTTTTCAGCACTGCTGTATCTTTGAATGGTCACTAAATGAATGAATGGTTGTAAGTCAAGGACTTCCTGTAATGATTTGATTTAATTTTTGCAATGCATTCTATGTGGGGCTGTTTTTGGAAATGATCCAAAACGTACGAGCTAGATTTTCAGGACAAGGAGGGGTCCAATCCTCATTTGTGAAAAATTACATAAATTTTAAAATTGCTGCATAGGTTTGCAGTTCAATGTCTTGTTCACCACTGTGAAAAATCCCAGAGTTACATCAAGGAGTACCTTTTCAGAATTGAGTCTGCTCAACTGATGCAGCCATTTAATATGGGTCTACTGAGAATCTACTTAGAAGCCCATGGCTGTGAAATACATGGGTGCAGAAAAAATGACAGTTCTTCTCAGTAATAATTTCCATTCTTTAGAAAATCTTCCTTGAGAAGTCCTTTTGGGGCCTGTTCATGTTCTAGTAGCTGATAAAATTGATATTATTCCAGTATGCCTTTACTCTAGTTCAGGGGTTTCCAACCTTGGCAACTTTAAGACTTGTGGACTTTAACTCCCAAAATTACCCTTTAGTGTTTATTTAAAACACAATTGTTAAGAAAATATAAACTTAGCCCCAGAAAATAGGAAGATATGACAAAGAAATTTTAAGATTGCCCTATCTTGACATTCTTTGATATAAAAGGGAAGAAAGCAAAAATATTGTTAAACTTTCAAGATTGTTTTATTAGAGCCAACACACTTCTAGGCTGCATTAACAGAGGGATAGAATTAAGATTGTGTGAAGTGTTAATACCATTTTATAATGCCTTGATAAGACCACACTTGGAATACTGCATTCAGTCTTGGTTACTACAATGTAACAAAAGCTGTTCAGACTCTAGAAAGAGTGCAGAGAAGACAAAAATGATGGTTAGAGAGCTGGAGGCTAAAACATATAAGGAATGGTTACTGGAATTGGGTATGTATACTTTAATAAAAAGAAAGATTAGGGGTAATGTGATGGCAGTGTTCCAATATCTCAGAGCACAGTATTTCTTATGGTGCCACAAAGAAGAGGGAGTCAAGCTATTCTCCAGACCATTTGAAGGCAGGACAAGAAGCAATGGGTAGAAACTAATCAAGGAAAGAAGCAGTCTTGAACTAAGGAGAAATTTCCTGATAGTTAGAACAATTAATCAGAGGAACAACTTGCCTCCAGAAGTTGTGAATATTCCAACACTGGAAAATTTTAAGGAGAGATTGAACAACCATTTGTCTCAAATGGTGTAGGATTTCT